>NC_091382.1:6714954-6749954 GCF_038502225.1 Cherax quadricarinatus
GTGTGTGTGGCGTGTGTGTGGTGTGTGTGTGGTGTGTGTGTGGTGTGTGTGTGTGTGTGTGTTGTGGGTGCGTGTGTTTTGGGTGCGTGTGTGTGGTGTGGGTGCGTGTGTGTGGTGTGGGTGCGTGTGTGTGTGGTGTGGGTGCGTGTGTGTGTGTGGTGTGGGTGCGTGTGTGTGTGGTGTGGGTGCGTGTGTGTGTGGTGTGGGTGCGTGTGTGTGTGGTGTGGGTGCGTGTGTGTGTGGTGTGGGTGCGTGTGTGTGTGGTGTGGGTGCGTGTGTGTGTGGTGTGGGTGCGTGTGTGTGTGGGTGTGTGTGGTGTATGTGGTGGGTGCGTGTGTGTGTGGTGTATGTGGTGTGTGTGTGGTGTGTGGTGTGTGTGTGTGGTGTGTGTGTGGTGTGTGGTGTGTGTGTGGTGTGTGGTGTGTGTGTGTGTGTGGTGTGTGTGTGGTGTGTGTGTGGTGTGTGTGGTTGTGTGGTGTGTGGTGTGTGTGTGTGGTGTGTGTGTGTGGTGTGTGGTGTGTGTGTGTGTGTGTGGTGTTTGTGGGGTGTGTGTGTGTGGTGTGTGTGGTGTGTGGTGTGTGTGTGTGTGTGTGTGTGTGTGTGTGTGTGTGTGTGTGTGTGTGTGTGTGTGTGTGTGTGTGTGTGTGTGTGTGTGTGTGTGTGCGCGCGCGCGCGCGTGTGCGTGTGTGCGCGTGTGCGTGTCTCACTCTCCAAGGCAGCATTATGCACGTTTAAACTCTCTGCTTTTGGCAGGTAACACCAGTACAAATAAAACCCAGCCAGGTCGAGTTTGGGCTCCATATTGCATGAAAAGTTAACACAGGAACACCGAGACTCAAACAGTAATGCAACGTGGAGAACTGGAGGAGCCAACGGTACTGTTGATACTGTTATTTAATTATGAGACCAATCATTATGCCTCTGTTGATTCTGTTTAATCTTTATTCCAGTCTTTATACCTGTTACTGTTTATTTAATTTATTTTAGTCAATACACCACTGTTCATACTATTAATAGTCCTGTCATTATACTCAGCTGACCATTTCTCCTCACTAATCTACTCATTATACCCCTGAAAATTCGCTGATTTTTAATTATTTCTATCAAAATGGCTAAAAAAAATCTTTTTTCTTTTTAGGTCACCCTACCTCGGTGGGACACGGCCGGTTTCTTGCAAGAAAAAAACATCTCAAGAAAATACCCAGCAATCATTATTTAACCCTGTCATCTGAACATATATAGTATATTTTTTGACCTCAAAATTAAAGAGAATTTCACGTCCTTCATATGCTACGGATATTTCTCGATATATTAACGTTAGTAGATATCTATATACAGTCGCTACTTAAATATCTACTCTCTAGCTCTTAGTTGGAGGATGGTAGAGTGCCTGACTCTTAAGAGCCTTCTGCTTTTCTATCCCTGGATGGCAGATTAATTCTATATGTAACAAGGAGACTGTTCACAACCGAAACGTCACAATAATCTTCTCTGCAATTGTAACTTTTTCACTTCTTAATCTAGGTCGAAGTAGGCAGTTCCTCTCATCAGATATTGAGGCCTCGTTGTGGATAGTTCCTCTCATCAGATATTGAGGCCTCGTTGTGGATAGTTCCTCTCAGCAGATAGTGAGGCCTCGTTGTGGATAGTTCCTCTCAGCAGATAGTGAGGCCTCGTTGTGGATAGTTCCTCTCAGCAGATAGTGAGGCCTCGTTGTGGATAGTTCCTCTCAGCAGATAGTGAGGCCTCGTTGTGGATAGTTCCTCTCAGCAGCTAGTGAGGCCTCGTTGTGGATAGTTCCTCTCAGCAGATAGTGAGGCCTCGTTGTGGATAGTTACTCAGCAGATAGTGAGGCCTCGTTGTGGATAGTTCCTCTCAGCAGACAGGCCTCGTTGTGGATAGTTCCTCTCAGCAGACAGGCCTCGTTGTGGATAGTTCCTCTCAGCAGTCAGTGAGGCCTCGTTGTGGATAGTTCCTCTCAGCAGACAGTGAGGCCTCGTTGTGGATAGTTACTCTCGGCAGATAGTGAGGCCTCGTTGTGGATAGTTACTCTCGGCAGATAGTGAGGCTTCGTTGTGGATAGTTACTCTCGCCAGATAGTGAGGCTTCGTTGTGGATAGTTACTCTCGGCAGATAGTGAGGCCTCGTTGTGGATAGTTACTCTCGGCAGATAGTGAGGCCTCGTTGTGGATAGTTCCTCTTGGCAGATAGTGAGGCCTCTTTGTGGATAGCTCCTCTCACAAAATAGCCCCGTTGTGGAGAGATCATCTCACCAGATAGCCCCCTTGTGGAGAGATCATCTCACCAGATAGCCCCCTTGTGGAGAGATAATCTCACCAGATAGCCCCCTTGTGGAGAGATCATCTCACCAGATAGCCCCCTTGTGCAGAGATCATCTCACCAGATAGCCCCCTTGTGGATAGCTCCTCTCACAAAATAGCCCCGTTGTGGAGAGATCATCTCACCAGATAGCCCCCTTGTGGAGAGATCATCTCACCAGATAGCCCCCTTGTGGAGAGATCATCTCACCAGATAGCCCCCTTGTGGAGAGATCATCTCACCAGATAGCCCCCTTGTGGAGAGATCATCTCACCAGATAGCCCCCTTGTGGAGAGATCATCTCACCAGATAGCCCCCTTGTGGAGAGATCATCTCACCAGATAGCCCCGCTGTGGACATTCAAGTCCTCCGCCGTCTCTTTCCTGTATTCCCATACGTACGAAACGTGCGTGGGGATGTCAACGCTCTAAGGAACTACACAGCATCCAGCAGCATTACATGGAAAGTGTGTGTGTTTTGTGGACAGTCAAAAATTCATATGAATGTGAACTTAGAGGATATGAGAACCTAAAACGAACCAGAGTTATTTCTTCATGTAGTATACACTATGTGATTTACATGTGATAAATTATTGTAAACCACAGAGAAAGCCACTAGCATGGATATGCATTTAGTTCACGATTGTAATGTACACTTGTCAGTGCTTAAAAACCCACATGGAGAAAAACTCAGGAAATTTACATATTTCGATCCTTTTCCGGGGTCCTCTTCAGCAGATACTGCTGAAGAGGACCCCAGAAGTGAAGATTGAGACACTTATGCAGCATATGGAAATCTTTATTCAGGAAACGTTTCGCCACACAGTGGCTTCATCAGTCCAATACAAAGAGGAAGGCGTAAGGAGAGGAGGAGAATGAGGTAATCAGTCCCTCAACCTGGAGTCGATGTGTTCAGTCCATCAATCTTGTAGAATGAAGTGGTCGAGGTATACAGATCAATCTCCTTAGAAGATATATATATATAAACTGATAAAACTGAAGGACATCCATATCAGATTAATTTAGGTCCTGGAATCTTAGCCACTACTATTAAATCTAGACTAAATGGAATCCAGGCGTTTACATCAGGCTGGAAATATCGAGCTGCGTGCGGAAAGATACGTTCTGTTCGGTGACGGTTTAACACATGCTTTTATTTGGAGTAACAGATGTCGTTATGAGTGAAGGAGCTGGAGTAATTGTGAGGTTTAGGGAGCACTAACGAGTGTAGAAGTGTGTGTGTGTGTGTGTGTGTGTGTGTGTGTGTGTGTGTGTGTGTGTGTGTGTGTGTGTGTGTGTGTGTGTGTGTGTGTGTGTGTTCGGGAGACTGCGAGGGTGGAGGATGGATAGGAGGGTGGCTGGAAAGGGGGTTGGATTGAAGGAGGGTGGATAGAAGGGACTTTAGAAGATGGAAATGGGTGGATGGAAAGGGGGGGGTAAAAGATGGAAATGGGTGGATGAAAAGAGGGGTAGAAGATGGAAATTGGTGGATAGAAGGAAGGGTAGAAGGATGAAATGGGTGGATAGAAGGAGGGGTAGAAGATGGAAATGGGTGGATAGAAGGGGGGGGTAGAAGGTGGAAATGGGTGGATAGAAGGAGGGGTAGAAGATGGAAATGGCTGGATAGAAGGGGGGTTAGAAGATAGAAATGGGTGGATAGAAGAGGGGGTAGAAGATGGAAATGGGTGGATAGAAGGGGGGTAGATGGAAATGGGTGGATAGAAGGGGGATGGAAGATGGAAATGGGTGAATAGTAGGGGGGTAGAAGGTGGAAATGGGTGGATAGAAAGGGGGATAGATGGAAATGGTTGGATAGAAGGGGGGGTAGAAGATGGAAATGTGTGGATAAAAGGGGGGGGTAGAAGATGGAAATGGGTGGATAGAAGGTGGGTAGAAGATGCTAACTGGTGGATAGAAGGGGGGTAGATGGAAATGGGTGGATAGAAAGGGGTGAAGAAGGAAATGGGTGGTTAGAAATGGGAGAAGATGGAAATAGGTGGGTAGAAGGGCAGTAGAAGATGGAAATGGGTGGATAGGAGGAGGAATAGATGGAAATGGGTGGATACAAGGCGGAATATATGGAAATGGGTGGATACAAGGCGGAATATATGGAAATGGGTGGACAGAATGGGGAATAAATGGAAATGAATGGATAGAAAGGAGTAGAAGATGGAAATGGGTGAATAAAAGGGAGGGAAGTAGATAGAAATGGGTGGATAGAAAAGATGAGGCGATTAGTAGTGGATGGGTAAGTAGAGGCATGAGTGTAGGGCAGTGGAACTTAACCTGGGATATCGGAACCAAATAATGGGGGTATGGGACTATCTCAGCAATTTAAAAAGGAAATTAATAAATTAAACTATCAGACGTTGTTTTATTAACTATCCATATGTAAATCCAAGGCTTATACGTTGAAGTCATACTAGTACCTGATAGTAATGATGGTAATGGTTACCATAGTCTGGTGCAGGGGGGTACGAGGACATAATTGTGTAGTTCATTGAGGGTCTGTAATCGTAAAAGGGTTTCCGTATTTTCCGGTATATAAGGCGCACCTTTTTCCCTACAGTTTTGGCGAATCATCCTGCGTCTTATATGCTCAAGATTAGGTTCAATGGTAGGCTGTGTGTTAGCGTTAGCATACAGAGGATAATTAACTCTTGAATAAAACTGATTTACCGTTACGACACTTCTGTCGTAACGGTAAATATGCCGGAGAATGCGATAATTAAGAATCCCCTAGGGAATTCAGTGTATGGATACAGTAGTAAGATAAATGTTATGGAATATAATTTTTATCCAATATTACGTGTTTACTAGCACAAGTTGCTGAGAATTTAGAGTATCTTCTGTTCCCTGACTCAAATTCCCTGTGGTCTGTCATTTGACAGACCATGCTTCTTTACGGTCTGTAATTCATCAGTCCGTACTTCTTTACGGTCTGTCCCCACTACTGTGTTTCTTTGTCTTGAATATGGGTTGGCACTAGTTAATATTGCTTTCAGCTGCATGGAGGTACGACTGCCAGTCACAAACTCTCAGTCACAAGGTTAAATCACAATTACAACTTTCAGCCATATTGATAGCTCTCAATCGTAAAAATAACTTAATCAGATCAGAGTATATTGTATCGTCAGAACACGAGAAATGTACTCAAAAGTGTTTACAAACACACACACACACACACACACACACAGTTTGGGACCCACACTTAGCCAAGCACGTAAAGAAACTAGAGAAAGTGCAAAGGTTTGCAACAAGACTAGTTCCAGAGCTAAGAGGCATGTCCTACGAGGAGAGGTTAAGGGAAATCGACCTGACGACACTGGAGAACAGGGGAGATACGGGGGGGACATGATAACGACATACAAAATACTGAGAGGAATTTACAAGGTGGACAAAGACAGGATGTTCCAGAGATGGGACACAGCAGCAAGGGGACACAGTTGGAACTTGAAGACACAGATGAATCACAGGGATGTTAGGACGTATTTCTTCAGCCACAGAGTTGTCAGGAAGTGGAATAGTTTGGGAAGTGATGTAGTGGAGGCAGGATCCATACATATAGCTTTAAGCAGAGGTATGATGAGGCGGGGCCAAGAACTAGGACTCGACCCCTGCAACCTCAACTAGGTGAGTACACGTACACACACACACACACACACACACACACACACACACACACACACACACTTGCCTCATTATCCACGATCATGTAACATATATGTACAAGCCGTCCAGCTGGAGCCCTTCGAGGTGCTACCTAGCAAGCGTCTTTTCACTAACTTTCTTCATCCTCTTGTAAACTTTACCACTAAATGATTCTCAGAGTTGCTTCTCACGAGGCAAAGTTAGTATCTAGGACCACTTACTAGCTATGTTATGTAAAGGAACGAAAGTCGAGGGCCAGATAGTGTTACTCGTGAGTGGCAGCCTTAAGATGATTTCTGGAGACCTGAGATTGCTTTGTGGCATCCAGGGATGACCTTGTGGCATCCTTTGCGCGCGCTCTGGCATCCTGTGGTAGACTGCTTGCACTCTTAAGGTTTTCTGGCATCTTGGCATTTTTAAATAAAAATATCGATAATCTGGTCGGTGCCCTCTCGACCACCGCCCATCAGAGCTCACTCCCATCACAGACACCTCCCATCAGAGCCCCTTCCCTTCAGAGCCCCCCTCCCATCAGAGCCCCTTCTCATCAGAGCTCCCCTTTCATCAGAGCCTCCCCTCCCATTAGAGCCCCTCCCATTAGAAACACCGCCCATCAAAAACGCCACCCTGACCGAGAAGTCGAAATAGGCACAAGTCAGTTTGTCAAGAAAAAAATATCTGTTCTGTAAAGGCTTTCCTAAAGAACTAATAAACAGACGAAACAAGTAATTTAACGTCACAGTACAAATAATCATGTATTTTGACCATCAATTGAACCCCAAAAGATTGGTCCAAGATATTCATTGCTAAGCCCAATAACGACAAACATCAGCCACAGAACTAGTTGCTTGAAGTCACTGGTAAAGTCTTTGAAAAAATCATCTCTAATATGCTGAATTATTACATGGATTTCCATCATCTCTTCACTGAAAAGCAGTTCGGTTTTAGGACCCACAGAGGAGCCCATCACTCCAATGTCATCGATGCCGTGGACAACCAGTGGGAACGGGGTAACCTCGCCCGGATTGCTAGTCGGGATGTACACAACATTTGACAGCGTATGGCACAACAGCCTCATACTCAAACTTGCTGACGTTCCATATCGCATCAAGGCTTTTCTTAGACTTGTATACATCTTAACATGTATAAGCATCATTCCCATCTTTAAATGCAAGTTGGTGGAGTCATTCACACCAACAGCTGGAGTGCCACAGGGATCGTGCTTGAGCCCTATTCTTTTCAATATTTATGTAAATGACCGTCTCCAACCAGAATGCAATGACACTATCATTACACAATTTGCTGACTATGTTATCCATTTAGTATCATTCAACTCCACATCTGGGGGGAGGGGGGGAAAGCATGAGAGGGTATAGATAAAATGAACACGGAATTGCGAAGAACAGCCAACTGGGAGAAGAAATGGAGAATCACGACCAATCCGAATAAGGTCTTCATCAGCACTTTTGGACGTTATGCCACAACAATTGTAAACAACGGTGGTATCTTCGTCAGAGGTACACCCATCACCATCAGAAACCCGAGTAAGATCCTGGGATACGAAATCAACAGATTATCCTCTGTCACGCGTCACCACAAAGGTAAACTTAGCAAAAACCCGCCTCAGACAACTGAACATGTTTAATCAGGCCCTCCCTCCCATATCAAAAACACTTATACAAGATCAGACCTACGCTTGGCTATCTTTGTGTTTCCATGTCACTAACAAAGAAAATATGTTACAGTTTCACAGAGTCCTGAACAAGGCACTCCGCTTTATCAGAGGCACCAGACTGTGGGACAGAATCATCCAGCAGGAGATCGATGCAGAAACGTCAGGTTGGACAATCCAAAGAAATGACAACTATATACCATGCTAGAACTTTATAGCAGAGAAAATCCTCTCCAGCCAGCTAACACCACTGACTACATCATTACACCTCCTTACAGAACCCAAAGCATGTCCACTCCAACAAACTCCGACGTTTCAGTCACAAGGACTTCCCACGTCCAAAGATTCTGATTGATGTCTCTGAAGATTTAGAAGAATGATTACCACCTGATCCAATATGTTCAAGACAAATCAAACTATCCTTAATGTTGATACCTTGCATCTAACCAACTTCTACAAACCACGTATGACAGGACGTCGCCTCAGAATCAGATCAGCTAACTACTAGCTCCAGCAAAAGCCTTACAACTAATCGCAAAAACTTGCCTCCAGCACAAAAACAAAACTGGGAATATAAAAAATTACCTTCCATCAATTAGCTGTCATGAACCCATTTATCTTGTATACAAATGTGCCTTTGTCAATATACCCGAAGTGGTTGGGCCCTTTACCTTTATTACCCACCCTCGCATCACCCTCCCACCTACCACTTCTCCACATTCCATTATTACGTATGCTTCCTTCTCCAACTCAGCAAACCTCTGGTTTTAACATTCCGTACCCCCACAGCCCGTGTGTGCCTCAACTGCGACCAAAACAATCTCCCCAACACGACAATTCATGAGTCGACCAAGAAGTCAACTGTTTCGGCAAGACTAATGTATTATCATCTAAGTATGAGTAATGACCTAGTCATCGATCTCTAATGCTCTTAGACAAAACTGGAAAATAGCTGGAATAGGGCACATCCTTTCGAGGGATGGACACTTTCTTTACTGCGGAAAATGCAACGTCTTCTGCAGTATCATTGCCCTAGTCACCAGAATAATCAGGGACCAAACAAATGACTGTTTTCATACTTGGTAAGCAGATGACACAGCCGCTGAATACAAATGATGGGATTGCAAGCTTTGAAGAGCTAACAATGTTCTTAGAGAACAATGTAAAGGCAGGAACACGATCCGACATACATGGTTTTCGCAAAGGAAGTTATCATCCAGCATACCTGGTTTTCGAAAACGTCCATAGCAGACTTCCACTGTATGTGCAACACTCCAATATAACGAACAAGACTGAAAATGAATAACAGGGTTACCTGGAGTTTACCTGGAGAGAGTTCCGGGGGTCAACGCCCCCGCGGCCCGGTCTGAGACCAGGCCTCCTGGTGGATCAGAGCCTGATCAACCAGGCTGTTGCTGCTGGCTGCACGCAAACCAACATACGAGCCACAGCCCGGCTGATCCGGAACTGACTTTAGGTGCTTGTCCAGTGCCAGCTTGAAGACTGCCAGGGGTCTGTTGGTAATCCCCCTTATGTGTGCTGGGAGGCAGTTGAACAGTCTCGGGCCCCTGACACTTATTGTATGGTCTCTTAACGTGCTAGTGACACCCCTGCTTTTCATTGGGGGGATGGTGCATCGTCTGCCAAGTCTTTTGCTTTCGTAGTGGGTGATTTTCGTGTGCAAGTTCGGTACTAGTCCCTCTAGGATTTTCCAGGTGTATATAATCATGTATCTCTCCCTCCTGCGTTCCAGGGAATACAGGTTTAGGAACCTCAAGCGCTCCCAATAATTGAGGTGTTTTATCTCCGTTATGCGCGCCGTGAAAGTTCTCTGTACATTTTCTAGGTCGGCAATTTCACCTGCCTTGAAAGGTGCTGTTAGTGTGCAGCAATATTCCAGCCTAGATAGAACAAGTGACCTGAAGAGTGTCATCATGGGCTTGGCCTCCCTAGTTTTGAAGGTTCTCATTATCCATCCTGTCATTTTTCTAGCAGGTGCGATTGATACAATGTTATGGTCCTTGAAGGTGAGATCCTCCGACATGATCACTCCCAGGTCTTTGACGTTGGTGTTTCGCTCTATTTTGTGGCCAGAATTTGTTTTGTACTCTGATGAAGATTTAATTTCCTCATGTTTACCATATCTGAGTAATTGAAATTTCTCATCGTTGAACTTCATATTGTTTTCTGCAGCCCACTGAAAGATTTGGTTGATGTCTGCCTGGAGCTTTGCAGTGTCTGCAATGGAAAACACTGTCATGCAGATTCGGGTGTCATCTGCAAAGGAAGACACGGTGCTGTGGCTGACATCCTTGTCTATGTCGGAAGGGTAAACAATTAAACACGAGAACAAACCCAGCTGCAGACAGGGGTGATGAATGGTTTGAAAAACCGACAAGTTGAAGATTGAGACACTTATGCAGCATATGGGAATCTTTATTCAGGAAACGTTTCGCCACACAGTGGCTTCATCAGTCCAATACAAAGAGGAAGGAGTAAGGAGAGGAGGAGTATGAGGTAATCAGTCCCTCAGCCTGGAGTCGATGTGTTCAGTCCATCAATCTTGTAGAATGTAAAGCATAGGGCCGTAGACGTGGCTTATATACTGTAGTGAGGTGACTTGAAGCAGACGGAGGCGGGATCATAGTGGTACCATCCACTAGTCGAAGTAGGTCTTTGTCCAAAGGTTGAACAAGCGTTGAAGAATTCTTTGTAAGAAGATCCCATGATGTTGCAGTGTCTGCTTCAAGTCACCTCACTACAGTATATAAGCCACGTCTACGGCCCTATGCTGTACATTCTACAAGATTGATGGACTGAACACATCGACTCCAGGCTGAGGGACTGATTACCTCATACTCCTCCTCTCCTTACTCCTTCCTCTTTGTATTGGACTGATGAAGCCACTGTGTGGCGAAACGTTTCCTGAATAAAGATTCCCATATGCTGCATAAGTGTCTCAATCTTCAACTTGTCGGTTTTTCAAACCATTCATCACAACTGTCAGACACTGCAACATCATGGGATCTTCTTACAAAGAATTCTTCAACGCTTGTTCAACCTTTGGACAAAGACCTACTTCGACTAGTGGATGGTACCACTATGATCCCGCCTCCGTCTGCTTCAAGTCACCTCACTACAGTATATAAGCCACGTCTACGGCCCTATGCTGTACATTCTACAAGATTGATGGACTGAACACATCGACTCCAGGCTGAGGGACTGATTACCTCATACTCCTCCTCTCCTTACTCCTTCCTCTTTGTATTGGACTGATGAAGCCACTGTGTATCGAAACGTTTCCTGAATAAAGATTCCCATATGCTGCATAAGTGTCTCAATCTGCAGACAGGGGTTAATTTGAGCAGTGCAAGTTCCAACTTAGTCTAAAACAGTAGATTCTCAAATAGGTTTAAAAAGTAAGGTGACAGCCCACAAGAAGACAGAATCAAGTGGCATCCTTTGTGGAATGAGACACTTCACGTCCATTGTGTTATACATCACAAAGTGAGGAAATAAGTCTTGCTAGCATCAAGGCATTTCGGTCAAGAATTCACGGAAAACAGGTGGAGAAACCGTACCTGGTAATGTGTACACGCTACTGCTATACACAAGGCACGATAAACAGCTTCCCTGTTTTTCTAGACGCCACTGCCCTTCCAGCCATCTCCTGCCAGACATCTGAGAACCAGCCCTACTATACAGACACTGCTGCCTGCGGCACATCTCGCTCCAGCACAACGCCCTGCAGTACCTCTGCACATCACGCTCCAGAGTGGTCGGGCCACTCACTTCTACTACCCCACCTCCTGCTCCACCCTACCAACCTATTCCAATTTTCCATCCCTTCCCTCCCTCTTCCTTCCCATTCTCACCTACCCTCAGGTCAGAACCTCGCAACCTCCCTGACTAGAAGACAGCAAAGGCTTACCTGAAGTTGATGAGCTTACCTGAAGCTGATGAGAAGCTTACCTGAAGCTGATGAGAAGCTTTCACGCGATGAGCAGCAAATCAACGCCTACCTGCAATGGTGTAGAGTATTATAATCCTGGATGAGCGCTAAACCCGTAGGGATCATGCAATGCCTCTGGGGGGGGATGGGACGGAAGGTATTCTGGCTCAGTTCGGGGAACTGGAACACAGATACAGTTCCCCTCAAGGATCCTCCTTAAGAGGTGCAGCGATGTGAAGATGACTGTTTTAATAATAACCATCATTACTAATCACGAAATCGTAATAATACGAATGCAAGCAAACCTAACCATGGATTCTAACCCCAATCTGTTCCGTGGTTTGGATTTCCTTATGGTATTCAGAAGGAGAAATTAAGCGGTTAGTTAATCAGAGCTGGAAAAGTTATCATATTTGATTCAAGGGATTGGTTCCTCCAGTTCCTAGATTATTATTATAATCAAAAAGAAGCGCTAAGCCACAAGGACTATACAGCTCCAGTTCCTAGAATCAAGAGCCTTTCGCTAGGATCAAGCAACCCTCCCCCCCCCCAGTTTCCCTATCCCTTGAGAGAATTATTATTATAATCAAGGGGAAGCGCTAAACCCGGAGAATTAAACAGCGCCTGGGGGGGATGTGGAATGCATTCAGGCTTAATTCGGGGAACTGGAGCACAGATCCAATTCCCTAAATCAAGAGCCCCTCACCAACATTATAGAACATTCCCTGAGGGGCACTTGAGGGAAGACGTGGCACTAAATGACACAATGCCATTTTTTTAACGTATCTGATTCTTTCAGGAAAGTAATAACTGACCGCCTGTATGAGCCCTCGGCTTACAATAGAAAACACCCGGGTGCGACTCCCAGGCTGCGCGAGAGTACAGGCAAGTCACCTAGCACCTGCTACTCCTATTCACCTAGCAGTAAATAGGTTCTTGGGTGTTAGTAGACTCGTGTGAGTAGCATCCTGGGAAATAATAGGTATAATAATACAATCAAAGGGGAACCGCTAAACCCGTAGGATTATACAGCGCCTGTGGGGGGAATGTGGAAGATTTAATTCAGGGAACTGAAGCACAGATCCAATTCCCTAGATCAAGAGCCCCTCGCCAACATCAAGGAACCTCCCTTGAGGGGATAGGTAGGTATAACATTTGTCAGGAAACAGGACAAGTGTTTCCTGACGCGGGTCTTAGTCAAATAATGACCCACAACAGAAGTTTTGGTCATCTGACCGAGGCCTTCCGCTAGCTTACTCCTCCATCTTTAAAAACCATAATTATAGCCAGTAGTACGTAATAATTATAATAAAGAATATTTTATATTAAACGTAACATACATATAATTATTATTAATCAGAACTAAGCGATAAACCCAGAAAGGTCAAACAGCATAATAGTAGTAATATACTACTGACAGATCTGGGGTTTGACAAGAGTTAAAACAGCAGCTCAGCATATTGGTTTAGTGGTTTAAAAAATAAAACTGCTACAGTGCTCACCTTACATTGAAGGATGGTTTAGCAAGGTTGTTGCATCATTGAGTCTTGCTGGCAACACTGACAGCCATCACCTTACCTGCAACAATACATACACCTGTACAGATGCAATAAGATCAAGGTGGACAGGTGATATCACCATATGTAAAACAAACACTGATAAAAAATAGTGAAATTCCAAGCCCTTTGGTAATTTCTCTTATTATCAATAACCTTGATCATGTGAGAACTCACGAAAGCACCTGGAATTTTACAATTTTTCACAGTGGTTATTTTACACCTGTACAGATGTATCAATACATAGAAACTGTGGATATAAAGAGTATGTGCACTATCAAAATTATAATAATTATTATATTAGTGGGGGAGCACTAAACCCGTAAGGATCAGAGGCAACGTAATGCGAGTCATTTAAGTTCAATCCAAGGAAGGATAAGCCAGTTACCTTGAATCAAGAGCCCCCCCCTGCCTTGTATGGTCCAGTAGGCCTTCTGCAGTGTTCCTACATTATGTTCTTATGTTACCAGTAGCCTCACCCCTAGAAAACAAATGTCACAACTTGCCCTTTTAACACACACAAAAACTTACCAGTATTCATTATTGACGTATAAACGTAACCAGGCATCGTATTTCTTAACAAAATTAATTGCACAACACACGCACTAGTCACTATCACAGCACCCTTCGTGTCACTATCACAACACCTTTCGAGTCACTATCACAACACAAAGTCACTATCACAGCACTCTTCACTTTCTCAGTACGGTATCTGCCCAGCAAATGAGGAAGCATACCGTCGACACACTCAGTGAACCCTAAGCAAATCACTTCAGACCATTGGGTTGTTTGGGTAGTTAGCCTGTTTCTCTGACGTACGGTAAGGTTATACACACTGAGATGTGTATATTTTAGAGTATAAATACTGATGGCTTACTTTAATCCTTATTTTTTTTTATATTTTATTTATAACATACAATACATTAACAAAAGCATACAGCATGAGAGCTTCGACAGACAATATAAATTCATCAATTTCTATACACTGCAATATGCAGTAATATGTCATGCAGCTGATAGGTGAATACTGCCATATACATAATTCATTACTACAAAATATAACTATTCAAGTAATACAAAATAAAGAATCCTCTTACTCCTTCCCGACTGCTAATTTCAATATCCACACACAATAATTACATGCCGCAAAAATGCAAGCAGTATAACCCCCCCTATTTACCGCAGCTCACCAAAATGTACAGCATTTCACCGTTGTTTATTTAACTTGTAAACTAACCATACTAATTTAAACTTAAGAACATATTATATTGAAAACAATAACAACTCTACAGTAGTGAAAACGCCAGCTGCTGTCCTAATATTATGTATATATGTATATATATATATATATATATATATATATATATATATATATATATATATATATATATATATATATATTAGAAACTGACTTAGTTTACAATGGGAGTCTAATCCTATCTTTATTGCTGTCCCATGCAGCATTCTCAGACTTCTACTTTTATACGCTACTACGATAGCCTTCAGCAGAAGGCATTAATTAACAATATTAAATAACTACTAAGAACGCATGAACTCAGCACTCCCATGCACATCCCAATTACACACAATCGTTCTCTCTTGCACTTATCATTCACCCACGCACATGCACACCAAACCAACATCTTTCGTTTGGCAAGCCCGTTTGGTACCCCCCCCTTTTTTTTATCGAATGCTTTACACAACAATCTAAACCCACTTCCCCCGCCCCTCTACTCTAGCAACTCCCCAACAGTTATGGACCTGTAACCCTCAGTGAAAGCTCCCACCCCTCTCCGCCCAAAAATTTCCCGATGCCGAGTCATCGTCCTACAAAAAATCCTCGCTAAAACTCGTTTCCTCGTCTCCCCATTATCCACCCCTCTCATTCCCCACGATATGTACACGAAATCCACCTCGATATAAGCTACTCCCCGTGCCACATTCTCCCCCCCCCCCTATATCAAGACTCAGCGCTCTCAACACTGACACCCCAGTTCCTCCTATCCTCCTGACCACTTTCCCCAGCCATTCCCTCACACTCCCCAAATAATCGCAAAAGCATACCACGTGATAGGCTGTTTCCAACTCCCCACATAACCCACACCAACCCTCCTCTACCACACGTCTGTTTCTGAGGACTGATCCAGTAGGCAGAATCCCGTGTAAAAATTTAAACATGATCTCTCGCACCCTGGGCCCTAGCTTTAGTTTACCGAACAGACTCCATATAGCGCCCCATGCATACATCGGGAACAGCCCCTCAACTGGGGCCGTCTCCTCTACCCTCAATATTCGATATAAATCCCTCACCTTTAATTTGTCTGGCTCGCGCGCCCACAAAAGTGCCCTCAACAAAATCTCACACTCCCTCCATTCCCCACCCACATACATTCCCCTCAAAATATCATGTAACCTTTGCATGCATGTCCCCCTCTGTCCCCCTAATCTTTTCCACTCCCACCTGACGAAAATGCATTTCACCCTCCTTCCCAGGTCCAACAAACCTAAACCTCCCTTCCTCACCGGCAAAGTCACCACCTCCCTCTTCATCCATTCACATCCTGAGCCCCATAAGAACCTAAAAACACTTCTAAGGATACGAGTAATCTCAGCCCTCAGCAATGGAAAAACTGCTGCTACATACCATACCTTACTGTACAGAAATACGTTAATAACAATCGCCCGTTGCAACAATGTCAAGTGATAAGGCCGTAACATCCCCAACCGATGTTCCACGCATTCCACCATTCTCAACGAATTCGCCTCCCTAGCCTCCTGTATGGTCGCTCTATACGAAATGCCACATATTAATAACTGCCCTTCCTGCCTTCTCACCACATCACAGTCCCAATCAACTCTGTCTCTCCACTCCCCTAGCCCCATGATCTTTGTTTTCTCAACGTTTACCGTCATGCCTGTCGCCCCTCCAAACATGCCAACCACCCCTCCCAACTCTCTCAATCTTGTTCCCTTCCGGACTAGGAGTGTCGTGTCATCCACGTAACCTACCACATGATGCCTAATCAAGCCCTCCCTCGACCCCTCCTCACCACACACTCTGGTCTCAACCAACCTATAAAATGGATCTTGCACACATGCAAATAATAACTGTGATAGCGGACAACCCTGCCTCAAGCCCCTATCCATGTTCACCACACCTCCCACACGTCCATTGATCTGAATTCTCGCTTTTGCTCCTTTATACAACGTTTCAACCCACCCCTCAATCTCATCCCCAAAACCTTGTTTGCTAAGGATCTGTCTTAAACTCTCCCTTTCCACCTGATCATAAGCACCCTGCCAATCAATCGCCACCATACCCCCTCCTTCCTGCGTCCCCTCAAAACTCTCAACAAACCCCTTTAGAATTCTGTGCCCCATGACCATCGACCGTCCTGGCAACCCTAGTTGACCTTTTGAAACTACACGTCCCGCTACACATTTTAACCTATTCCCCAAAATCTTCGCGAACAATTTATAGTCCGCACACATGAGAGTAATCGCCCTGTAGTCCTTAAGTGTACTCTGCCCCTTACCCTTGGGCACAAGCACTACGACCCCTGTACTTTGCTTCTCGCCCAATTCTCCCCCATCTTTCATTCTATTGAACAGCATTACTAAAAAACCCATTAAAAGATCCCAATGTTTTAAGTAAAATTCACTTGGTAGTCCATCAATACCTGGTGCTTTGCCTCTGCACATGTCTACAAGCGCTCTCCATATCTCCCCCTCTTCAATCTCACCACCCAAAGCTTCCCTGTCCTTTCTCCCCAGAGCTACAGGCTCTACAGCACACACCCCATCAAGATCCTCCCTATTAACTCCTTTACTTTGTAAAGGAGTTAATAGGGAGTTGTTGTTCCCTCTGATTATTCGAGAGACATATGGGATTGAGGATTGCGACCTTTACGGTGTAGCCTTTAATGGAAACTACCGAATGTTCGTGAAACTGCTGTCATCACAGGTGTATGAGGATCTACTTGATCATTATCAGGATGTTGCTATCGAGGTTAACGAGGGCATCCTGGTAAAGATGGTCGATGTTTTGAGTCAATTTACGTATGTAAAGTTACGTAATGTGCCTTTCGAGGCAAATGAAGCTGACCTACGTAGTGTGTTCGGGAAGTTTGGAACAGTACACGTAGCTCAACAAGGCAAGTGGTCGGCAGGGGCTTATGTGGGTTATCCAGAAGGTAGTTTTAGCCTAAAGATGACTCTGAGGCAACCTATACCTTCGTATGTGTTCTTAGAGGAATTTAGGACACAAATACTCGTAACTTACGCTGGCCAACGTAGAACTTGTAGACTGTGTGATGGTTATGATCACATAGCGGCTGAATGTGTGCGGCGGAGGACTGGCCAGGGAATACCAAGGAGTGACATTACGAGGCGAGGACCTACAGTGACAGATCAGAACCGCCAAGATGGACGTAGGCGTGGTCGATTGTGGAGTGAGGAAGTGGAGGAAATGCAACGTGAGGTGGAGCATGAGGGTGCAGTGCAGCAATTGAGTGCGTCTGCAGAGGATGTGATGTACGAGGCGGACAAGGACGTACCGAATGACGTAGAAATTGACGTAGTGCTTGAGACAGTTTTGCAGGAGATGTTCCTTAAATCGGAGGAAGCCTTGACAGAGGTAACGACGGGAGACCAGGTACCGGGACAAGGGGAAGCATGCGGGTCTGAAGAAAGGAATGTAATGTCGGCTTGGCCAAGTAGTGAGAAGGGGAATGAGGTGATAGAGGTGGAGGTGCACAATGAGGAAGGTCAGGAGACTAGCATGGCGGAAGAGGAAGTGTCGAGGAAGAGGGCAGTTGTCACGTCTGACTCGGATGACGTCCTCACTCCAGCACAAAGACCAGGGAAAAAGGCGGGGATTGAAGGTGTGTGTAGAGGCACAGAGAAAAAGAAACGCCAGCAAGGGGTTAGGAGTGGAGGGGATGGGGCGAGTGCCAAGGACGGTGTGTATGAGGCTACTGGACAGCGGAAAAATGTGGTGGGGAAAAGTGGGTGGAAAACGTAAGCAGGCCTAAGGTGTATGACAATTAATGTTAATGGTTTATGTAAGAGTGGTAAGTGTGTATGGTTGGGAGGACTGCTGTATCGTTACAAGGTAGATGTTGCCTTTATACAAGAGCATAACTTGAAAACAGGAAAATTGCTGGAGGTGGATGGATATAGGGCTTTTGTAACTCCAACGACTCGTTTAAAAGGTGGAGTAGGTGTTTTAATTCGTGAGGCAAGCCCGTTTGTTTTGCAAAGGTTTGAGGGGGGGGGGGTGAGGGAAGAATAATGAGAGTGGACGGGTGGTGGATGCGTGAACGCGTGTCCTTTGTTGGAGTGTATGCTCCGGCGGAGAACGATGCGAGGGTAAAATCGGCATTTGTAAGGGATGATCTGGTGTATTTCTTGAGAGCGCTGCCCAGGGTTGCATTGATTGGGGGAGATTGGAATTGTATAATACGGAGATTTGATGTGATGCCAGCGGGGGCGGGAAATTTTTCAAACGTGTTGCGAGATCTGTGTAGAGATATTGAGGTACGAGATGCATTTTGGGGTGGAATAGGTGAAGTGCAACATACGTATGTAAGGAGGGAATACGCAGCTAGAATGGATAGGATCTATATAACGCAAGGGGTTTCAGTGGAGTCTTTTAACACTATTGAAGCAATTTATTCAGATCACAGGGCAGTGGTGGTGGGGGTAGCATGGGACTCGTTAGTGAAACGGTTTGAAAGCTACTGGAAATTAAACACGCGACTCCTTGAGGATGAGTAAGTGGAGGTGGGGTTTGCTTCGTTGTGGAGGAAGCTAAGTGAGGAGGCAAAAAGGGTTGATAATGTTGTACGGTGGTGGGACAGTGTGGCCAAGGAGAGGATTCGTAGGTTTTACGTGGGTGAGGGGAAGCGTATAAATCGACTGAAGTATGGATTAACAAATTATTTGGAAAGTAGAATGGGATACTATCATGAGCAAGGAGTAGTGGGAGGGGTATTCCAAACAGAGGCAATAGATGATCTGAAGAGCAGGATAAGAGAGGTGCAGGAGGAGAGATTTCATGCGGTGCGGGTGCAGGCAGGTGTGGAGGAAGTGCTTTGGGGGGACAAGCCATCGGCATGTGTGTTGAGGAGACAACAGCAGAGGAGGACAGCGACCACAATAGCAGATTTGGAAGTGCACACTGAGGTGAAAGGGTTTAGGGAGGGGCAGGTGTTAAAAACAACGGAGGTGATGAGTATGTTCGCGGATGCGTGGTATGGGCATTATTGGAAAAGTAAAGGAGTTAATAGGGAGGATCTTGATGGGGTGTGTGCTGTAGAGCCCGTAGCTCTGGGGAGAAAGGACAGGGAAGCTTTGGGTGGTGAGATTGAAGAGGGGGAGATATGGAGAGCGCTTGTAGACATGTGCAGAGGCAAAGCACCAGGTATTGATGGACTACCAAGTGAATTTTACTTAAAACATTGGGATCTGTTAAGGGTTTTTTTAGTAACGCTGTTCAATAGAATGAAAGACGGGGGAGAATTGGGCGAGAAGCAAAGTACAGGGGTCGTAGTGCTTGTGCCCAAGGGTAAGGGGCAGAGTACACTTAAGGATTACAGGGCGATTACTCTCATGTGTGAGGACTATAAATTGTTCGCGAAGATTTTGGGGAATAGGTTAAAATGTGTAGTGGGACGTGTAGTTTCAAAAGGTCAACTAGGGTTGCCAGGACGGTCGATGGTCATGGGGCACGGAATTCTAAAGGGGTTTGTTGAGAGTTTTGAGGGGACGCAGGAAGGAGGGGGTATGGTGGCGATTGATTGGCAGGGTGCTTATGATCAGGTGGAAAGGGAGGGTTTAAGACAGATCCTTAGCAAACAAGGTTTTGGGGATGAGATTGAGGGGTGGGTTGAAACGTTGTATAAAGGGGCAAAAGCGAGAATTCAGATCAATGGACGTGTGGGAGGTGTGGTGAACATGGATAGGGGCTTGAGGCAGGGTTGCCCACTATCACAGTTATTATTTGCATGTGTGCAAGATCCATTTTATAGGTTGGTTGAGACCAGAGTGTGTGGTGAGGAGGGGTCGAGGGAGGGCTTGATTAGGCATCATGTGGTAGGTTACGTGGATGACACGACACTCCTAGTCCGGAAGGGAACAAGATTGAGAGAGTTGGGAGGGGTGGTTGGCATGTTTGGAGGGGCGACAGGCATGACGGTAAACGTTGAGAAAACAAAGATCATGGGGCTAGGGGAGTGGAGAGACAGAGTTGATTGGGACTGTGATGTGGTGAGAAGGCAGGAAGGGCAGTTATTAATATGTGGCATTTCGTATAGAGCGACCATACGGGAGGCTAGGGAGGCGAATTCGTTGAGAATGGTGGAACGCGTGGAACATCGGTTGGGAATGTTACGGCCTTATCACTTGACATTGTTGCAACGGGCGATTGTTATTAACGTATTTCTGTACAGTAAGGTATGGTATGTAGCAGCAGTTTTTTCATTGCTGAGGGCTGAGATTACTCGTATCCTTAGAAGTGTCTTTAGGTTCTTATGGGGCTCAGGATGTGAATGGATGAAGAGGGAGGTGGTGACTTTGCCGGTGAGGAAGGGAGGTTTAGGTTTGTTGGACCTGGGAAGGAGGGTGAAATGCATTTTCGTCAGGTGGGAGTGGAAAAGATTAGGGGGACAGAGGGGGACATGCATGCAAAGGTTACATGATATTTTGAGGGGAATGTATGTGAATGGGGAATGGAGGGAGTGTGAGATTTTGTTGAGGGCACTTTTGTGGGCGCGCGAGCCAGACAAATTAAAGGTGAGGGATTTATATCGAATATTGAGGGTAGAGGAGACGGCCCCAGTTGAGGGGCTGTTCCCGATGTATGCATGGGGCGCTATATGGAGTCTGTTCGGTAAACTAAAGCTAGGGCCCAGGGTGCGAGAGATCATGTTTAAATTTTTACACGGGATTCTGCCTACTGGATCAGTCCTCAGAAACAGACGTGTGGTAGAGGAGGGTTGGTGTGGGTTATGTGGGGAGTTGGAAACAGCCTATCACGTGGTATGCTTTTGCGATTATTTGGGGAGTGTGAGGGAATGGCTGGGGAAAGTGGTCAGGAGGATAGGAGGAATTGGGTGTCAGTGTTGAGAGCGCTGAGTTTTGATATAGGGGGGGGGAGAATGTGGCACGGGGAGTAGCTTATATCGTGGTGGATTTCGTGTATATATCGTGGGGAATGAGAGGGGTGGATAATGGGGAGACGAGGAAACGAGTTTTAGCGAGGATTTTTTGTAGGACAATGAATAGGAATCGGGAAATTTATGGGAGGAGATGGGAGGGAGCTTTCACTGAGGGTTACAGGTCCATAACTGTTGGGGAGTTGCTAGAGTTGAGGGGCGGGGGAAGTGGGTTTAGATTGTTGTGTAAAGCATTCGATAAAAAAAAGGGGGGGTACCAAACGGGCTTGCCAAACGAAAGATGTTGGTTTGGTGTGCATGTGCGTGGGTGAGTGATAAGTGCAAGAGAGAACGATTGTGTGTAATTGGGATGTGCATGGGAGTGCTGAGTTCATGCGTTCTTAGTAGTTATTTAATATTGTTAATTAATGCCTTCTGCAGAAGGCTATCGTAGTAGCGTATAAAAGTAGAAGTCTGAGAATGCTGCATGGGACAGCAATAAAGATAGAATTTGACTCCCATTGTAAACTAATTCAGTTTCTAATGTATATATATATACATATGTATATATAAATAATATTAGGACAGCAGCTGGCGTTTTCACTACTGTAGAGTTGTTATTGTTTTCAATATAATATGTTCTTAAATTTAATTTAGTATGGTTAGTTTATAAGTTAAATAAACAACGGTGAAATGCTGTACATTTTGGTGAGCTGGGGTAAACAGGAAGGGGGGTTATACTGCTTGCATTTTTGCGGCATGTAATTATTGTGTGTGTATATTGAAATTAGCAGTCGGGAAGGAGTAAGAGGATTCTTTATTTTGTATTACTTGAATAGTTATATTTTGTAGTAATGAATTATGTATATGGCAGTATTCACCCATCAGCTGCATGACATATTACTGCATATTGCAGTGTATAGAAATTGATGAATTTATATTGTCTGTCGATGCTCTCATGCTGTATGCTTTTGTTAATGTATTGTATATTATAAATAAAATATAAAAAAAAATGAATAGAAAGATTCGGATCAGTAAGGCTCATGGACCACACGAGGGTCATTAAGGCTACACTGTAACCTTTGCATCACCAAGAAAAAATGCATTAATCCCTAAAATAGGAATTAAAGTACACTCTCTACATATATACGCTGAAATAGACCTTTCGGGTAAGGGAGATACAGCCTCTCGGTGTTTACAACCATGACGGAAATAATGAACGAAGCTTCGATCAGCGGGAGTTTGTTGATGATCAGCCTCACTTAGCGATGAATAACACAAGTGGAACACCTGAGTATCAAAAAAACAGGTGTTGTACATGTGTCTTATTCATCAACCTGTCGGTATTGTATACTTATGATCCCAAAATTCACTTGGAACTCTCACGGATGAGGTTCAGTAATTAAGTTCAGTAATAAGGTTCATCAAGCTGTTTCACTATGCGTTTCGAATAACAGTTTCACTGTGATGATTCTCGCCTCGAGAATAGCCTGACATGCCAGTGAAATATTATTATTAAAGTCAGTGAAATAGGTAAGATTTTTTTAGGAAGAAGACAAGTGTTTAACGCGGGTTGTTGTTGGGGTTAATAGGGCCACTGACGGCATACGCCGTATCGAACCCTTCCTGACGCGGGTTGTTGTTGTTGGGATTTATAGGGCCACTGACAGCACACGCCGTATCGAGCCCTTCCTGACGCGGGTTGCTGTTGGGGTTTATAGGGCCACTAACAGCATAAACGTATCGAGTCCTTCCTAACGCGGGTCTTAAGTCATATGCTGACCCGCCGACTCAGGGTGTCATACGGTTTGAGTCCCGTGAAACAGAGCCATGTCCACTGACTCGCTGTGTACAGTCAAAATATTCTAGGGAAAAACTTCGCTTCTTCTTTCATACACCACTTTTTTATGCAGATACATTTTCTCGGCTTCACTAGCATTTATCTCATGGGAAATCAACTTGCTTTTCTTACCGACATCCCATAAAAACTTCACAAAGTTGCGTAGGGACGGAACCAACTCTCTAACACTTTTCTCAGTAAGGCCAAACATGCATATTCCAAGGGCTTCTAAACTTTTGGATATCTTAAATGTTCATCTGCCATTACAAACACATTACTGAGTTGCAAAAGTTCATGTATCACTGAAACTCTCGATATTCCAGATCTCTGATGATACGGCCTTAAATTAGGCAGATATGCATTACGCTCAGTCTTTCGCCTTCCGGATATGTGAATTTTATAATTTACAGTGGAGACTTTTTCCACCACCGTTTACGGTCCATTTTACATTGCTTTGAAGACATTCCCTGGAATCGGTTTCAATGCCAGTACTTGTTAGGTAAGACACATATGCAACAGTTAGACAACTTTATTCCGAAACGTTTCGCCTACACAGTAGGCTTCTTCAGTCGAATACAGAAAGTAGGCAGGAACAGTAGAGATGTGAAGACGATGTAATCAGTCCATCACCCTTGTAGTCGTAGAATTTGAGGTTGTCAGTCCCTCGGCCTGGAGAAGTTCAGTTCCATAGTTCCTGACTATGGAACTGAACTTCTCCAGGCCGAGGGACTGACAACCTCAAATTCTACGACTACAAGGGTGATGGACTGATTACATCGTCTTCACATCTCTACTGTTCCTGCCTACTTTCTGTATTCGACTGAAGAAGCCTACTGTGTAGGCGAAACGTTTCGGAATAAAGTTGTCTAACTGTTGCATATGTGTCTTACCTAACAACCTGTCGGTATTGTATACCATTTTGATGTTCAATGCCAGTACTTGCTCTCCATCCTGCAGAATATGTAGCACTACCGCACGGTTCCACAGCGTCATCCTCGGCTGACTGGCAGGTTCACTGGTACCATTCGCCTCTGAAACCGAGAAAATGTTCAGAGAGAAGAATGAGCATCCTCACCAGCATGCAATTCCCCAAAACGGCTAATGGTCACAGATCAGGTCAAAGGGACAATAGCTCGATTAGTAATCCCTGATCCCAGGTCCATCTGGTACTGGGTATAACAAACATGCAGTACAGTCCTAAGGTGTGGAAAAAGACACTTATGTACAGTTCAGGACATTTATTAAAGGAAACGTTTCGCCACGAGTGGCTTCTTCAGTCCTAATACAGAGAAAACTAAGAAAACACACATATATATAGTGGCGGGAGTCAGGTGAGGTGATGCGTGGGTAGAGGTAGTAGTAGTAGTAGTAGTAGTAGTAGTAGTAGTAGTAGTAGTAATGGAACTAAGGAGGTGAGGCAAGAGAGGGACCTGCTGGCATCAAGTAACACCAGTTCTCAGGATGGGTAATATCCTCTTGCTTAGTAATTTTGAAACACTGTAACTACCGGATTTTTGCTTTATAGAGTTACTGACAGAAATCAGTGCAGCTTCAATGCATTTTCTCCGTCTTAAGTCGTCTTCTTTAATAACTAGTTTAGCTTCATTGAATTGAAATGTTCTGAACTGTACATAAGTGTCTTTTTCCACATCTTGTCGGTATCACCATACCATTTCCTCACAGTCCTAAGGGTCTGGTGTGGGAGACTGAAAATCTCCCAAAACTACATGGAAATATTTTACAAAATTTGACTCCTGGTGGTCGGAAATTATATAGAAAAGTCTAATCGCCTAAAAAAAATCACCAGAAGCCTGTAAACCGTGCACACAAATTTTAATGGGAAGAGGGGTGTGGACTCGTCGTAATCTGGTAGAAAAACAAGTGATTAGTAATGGCTCAAATGGCTCTGACATGACCATTAGGTCGCATGCTGTCTTAGCTCCATCTGGCAATACTTCTTCAAAAAAGTTCTTCCTCATTTGTTCGACTCTGCAAAAGAACATTTCTTAAATTTGGGAGCCACCGCCTCCATAACAGCTGACAATTTAATAGTTTAGGGTATGACCATATGTAAATAACAAAAGAGACACAATACCGTGACTGGAACAATACACAGATAACCCGCACTTAGGAGAGAGGAGCTTACGATGACTTTTCGGTCCGACTTGAACCATTTACAAAGTCACACTAACAAAAAGGAGAGAAGGAAAGAGTATATCCCTGGACTTCAACCGGCTGTTGCAGAGGCTGGGTATTCACTTCCACCCTCAACCGGCTGTTGCAGAGGCTGGGTATTCACTTCCACCCTCAACCGGCTGTTGCAGAGGCTGGGTATTCACTTCCACCCTCAACCAGCTGTTGCAGAGGCTGGGTATTCACTTCCACGCTCAACCAGCTGTTGCAGAGGCTGGGTATTCACTTCCACCCTCAACCAGCTGTTGCAGAGGCTGGGTATTCACTTCCACCCTCAACCAGTTGTTGCAGAGGCTGGGTATTCACTTCCACCCTCAACCAGTTGTTGCAGAGGCTGGGTATTCACTTCCACCCTCAACCAGTTGTTGCAGAGGCTGGGTATTCACTTCCACCCTCAACCAGTTGTTGCAGAGGCTGGGAATTCACTTCCACCCTCAACCAGCTGTTGCAGAGGCTGGGTATTCACTTCCACCCTCAACCAGTTGTTGCAGAGGCTGGATATTCACTTCCACCCTCAACCAGTTGTTGCAGAGGCTGGGTATTCACTTCCACCCTCAACCAGCTGTTGCAGAGGCTGGGTATTCACTTCCACCCTCAACCAGTTGTTGCAGAGGCTGGATATTCACTTCCACCCTCAACCAGTTGTTGCAGAGGCTGGGTATTCACTTCCACCCTCAACCAGCTGTTGCAGAGGCTGGGTATTCACTTCCACCCTCAACCAGTTGTTGCAGAGGCTGGGTATTCACTTCCACCCTCAACCAGCTGTTGCAGAGGCTGGGTATTCACTTCCACCCTCAACCAGTTGTTGCAGAGGCTGGGTATTCACTTCCACCCTCAACCGGTTGTTGCAGAGGCTGGGTATTCACTTCCACCCTCAACCAGCTGTTGCAGAGGCTGGGTATTCACTTCCACCCTCAACCAGTTGTTGCAGAGGCTGGGTATTCACTTCCACCCTCAACCAGTTGTTGCAGAGGCTGGGTATTCACTTCCACCCTCAACCAGTTGTTGCAGAGGCTGGATATTCACTTCCACCCTCAACCAGTTGTTGCAGAGGCTGGGTATTCACTTCCACCCTCAACCAGCTGTTGCAGAGGCTGGGTATTCACTTCCACCCTCAACCAGTTGTTGCAGAGGCTGGGTATTCACTTCCACCCTCAACCAGCTGTTGCAGAGGCTGGGTATTCACTTCCACCCTCAACCAGCTGTTGGAGAGTCTAGGTATTCACTCCCACCCTCAACCAGCTGTTGCAGAGTCTAGGTATTCACTCCCACCCTCAACCAGCTGTTGCAGAGTCTAGGTATTCACTCCCACCCTCAACCAGCTGTTGCAGAGTCTAGGTATTCACTCCCACCCTCAACCAGCTGTTGCAGAGTCTAGGTATTCACTCCCACCCTCAACCAGCTGTTGCAGAGTCTAGGTATTCACTCCCACGCAAACACCCCGAACCCCCCCCCCACACACACACACTGGATTCCACCTGGACCAGTTTATCCCTACCCATAGCCTTCTGCAGGCTAGGTCAGGTTTCCAGGTCCAAATCGTCGACAGAATCAGTAGAAAGATCAAGGGGAGACACAGAGAAAGCTCTTCTCTTTGTCATGTACCTAGTCGCAGCATACACTGTAAACAGTTTAGGCATAGTACCTCTAAGTTTTCTCACACTTACTAATAAATCAGAGTCCCTACCTAGGGACCCTGATTTACGAATGAACCACGGTACGGGTGGGGATTGAACTCGCGGCTAGTGAGTCGTAAAACTCGAGACTGACGCGTTAGCCACTGTGCCAGCTGGCTAAAACAAGATTCATCCAACTATATTTATACACCATAGAAAGGTAAACATAGGCACCACTGTTACCATTTTTACAGATGAATCTCCCAACCCACTAGCCGCGAGTTCAACCCCCACCCGTACCACAGATTGTTTGCAATCGTGTCATTACAATTTCCCGAGCCATGATGACGGCATTGAAAGGACACGAGCTAGATTTCGTAACGGCTACTCTGGCCTTATTTCTATTAGTGGGGCGTGACTTAACGTTTCTCATTGCTATTTTGGTACTAATTCTCTGTTGTTTGGCGATGCAGTAGGACGGATCTAGTTCCTTGATCACGAAAGCTTTTGTTGTCTTTTATACTTCTGTTTGGAAATGCCTAGTTACTCTTAACACAGACAAAACAATAGAATACTTCCTAATTTTACTTACAAGGAGGCCTAAAATTTCTTATATTTTTTTCGAGAATCGCTAGAAATACTCTTTTCAAACGATATTATAGCATTTTTCCCGACTAGCAGCAGCATTTTTCCCGACTAGCAGTAGCATTTTTACCCGACTAGCAGCAGCATTTTTACCCGACTAGCAGCAGCATTTTTACCCGACTAGCAGCAGCATTTTTACCCGACTAGCAGCATCATTTTTCCCCGACTAGCAGCATCATTTTTCCCCGACTAGCAGCATCATTTTTACCCGACTAGCAGCATCATTTTTCCCGACTAGCAGCATCATTTTTACCCGACTAGCAGCATCATTTTTCCCCGACTAGCAGCATCATTTTCCCCCGACTAGCAGCATCATTTTTCCCCGACTAGCAGCATCTTTTTCCCCGACTAGCAGCATCATTTTTACCCGACTAGCAGCATCATTTTTCCCCGACTAGCAGCATCATTTTTCCCCGACTACCAGCATCATTTTTACCCGACTAGCAGCATCATTTTTCCCCGACTAGCAGCATCATTTCTCCCCGACCGGAAGCATCATTTCTCCCCGACCGGAAGCATCTTTTCTCCCCGACCGGAAGCATCATTTTCCCCGACTAGCAGCATCATTTTACCCGACTAGCAGCATCATTTCTCCCCGACCGGAAGCATCATCTCAAGTCATTGTTCAAGTGTTCCAACTTCCTGCAAAAAAAGACATTAGAAATGACTCAATTTATCGAGTCAGGAAGAGAGTAGAACCTCTTAACGTCGTTTCGAGGCAGTAAAACCCTCAGCTTCGAGATTCAAAGATGCTAGGTTCAATATATTTCGAATGCTAGGTTCATCATATTTCGAATGCTAGGTTCATCATATTTCGAATGCTAGGTTCATCATATTTCGAATGCTAGGTTCATCATATTTCGAATGCTAGGTTCATCATATTTCGAATGCTAGGTTCAACATATTTCGAATGCTAGGTTCAATATATTTCGAACGCTAGGTTCAACATATTTCGAATGCTAGGTTCATCATTTTTCGAATGCTAGGTTCAACATATTTCGAATGCTAGGTTCATCATTTTTCGAATGCTAGGTTCAACATATTTCGAATGCTAGGTTCATCATTTTTCGAATGCTAGGTTCAACATATTTCGAATGCTAGGTTCATCATTTTTCGAATGCTAGGCTCATCATATTTCGAATGCTAGGTTCAATATATTTCGAACGCTAGGTTCATATTTCGAACGTTAGGTTCAACATATTTCGAATGCTAGGCTCATCATATTTCGAATGCTAGGTTCATCATATTTCGAATGCTAGGCTCATCATTTTTCGAATGCTAGGTTCATGATATTTCGAATGCTAGGTTCATCATATTTCGAATGCTAGGTTCATCATATTTCGAATGCTAGGTTCATCATATTTCGAATGCTAGGTTCATCATATTTCTAATGCTAGGTTCATCATATTTCGAATGCTAGGTTCATCATATTTCGAATTCTAGGTTCAATATATTTCGAACGCTAGGTTCATCATATTTCGAACGCTAGATTCATCATATTTCGAACGCTAGGTTCAATATATTTCAAACGCTAGGTTCATCATATTTCGAACGCTAGATTCATCATATTTCGAATGCTAGGTTCAATATATTTCAAACGCTAGGTTCATCATATTTCGAGCCCTAGGTTCATCATATTTCGAACCCTAGGTTCATCGTATTTCGAACCCTAGGTTCATCGTATTTCGAACCCTAGGTTCATCGTATTTCGAACCCTAGGTTCATCGTATTTCGAACCCTAGGTTCATCGTATTTCGAACCCTAGGTTCATCGTATTTCGAACCCTAGGTTCATCGTATTTCGAACCCTAGGTTCATCGTATTTCAACTAATGGTTTAACAGATCTAAAATACTGAACATCAACCTGATTTAAATATTCACTTCATTCTCTTTGCCCGGGATTATAGGTTAACATTCGTTTTTGCTTTGTACTAAAAATCACCATCGCAGTCAAATTTAATCATGTTAAATTGGATTACTCTTACGGAAATTTATGTTAAATTGGATTACTATTACGGTAATTTATCGATGTTAAACTGGATTACTAATACGGAAATTTATCGATGTTAAATTGGGTTACTATTAGAGAAATTTATCCATGTTAAATTGGGTTACTATTACAGAAATTTATCCATGTTAAATTGGGTTACTATTACAGAAATTTATCCATGTTAAATTGGGTTACTATTACAGAAATTTATCCATGTTAAATTGGGTTACTATTACAGAAATTTATCCATGTTAAATTGGGTTACTATTACAGAAATTTATCGATGTTAAATTGGGTTACTATTACAGAAATTTATCCATGTTAAATTGGGTTACTATTACAGAAATTTATCGATGTTAAATTGGGTTACTATTACAGAAATTTATCGATGTTAAATTGGGTTACTATTACAGAAATTTATCCATGTTAAATTGGGTTACTATTACAGAAATTTATCCATGTTAAATTGGGTTACTATTACAGAAATTTATCCATGTTAAATTGGGTTACTATTACAGAAGTTTATCCATGTTAAATTGGGTTACTATTACAGAAGTTTATCGATGTTAAATTGGGTTACTATTACAGAAATTTATCCATGTTAAATTGGGTTACTATTACAGAAATTTATCCATGTTAAATTGGGTTACTATTACAGAAATTTATCGATGTTAAATTTGGTTACTATTACAGAAATTTATCCATGTTAAATTGGGTTACTATTACGGTAATTTATCGATGTTAAACTGGATTACTAATACGGAAATTTATCGATGTTGAATTGGGTTACTATTACAGAAATTTATCCATGTTAAATTGGGTTACTATTACAGAAATTTATCGATGTTAAATTGGATAACTATTACGGAAATTTATCGATATTAAATTGATTAAGGATGTACTCCTGTTAACCATACTGGGGCCTAATTCCTAGGCCTTTTGTATATCCATACGTTCTTGCGCTCCCAACCATAGGATGGCTATTGTGTGCACAATGAATTAGCCATTACAGGGGGTCAAAAACTAAATTTTTGACAGACAAAAATCTACGCATCCCAGGATATTTTATATATTAATATGACCAGGTAAAGGTCTACTGGGGGTTATGGTGCAGTAAGGGATGGTGAAATAGCCAAAATTTTGGGTGGACACTAAATCTGTTAATTCATCTTTATAAAGTATGGTGAAATAACAGTGTTTGTCCCAGTATTAACAAGAATCTTTGTAGCTGTGGTGATTAATTATTATAAGTGATAAAGAAACCATAAAAAAAAAAGAAGAACAGAAAGACACAATACCGTGACTGGAACAATGCACAAATAATCCGTATGTAGGAGAAAGAAGCTTACAACTTGTCAAACCATACCACGGATGGGGATAGAACTCGCGATCACAGTCTCAAAAAACTCCAGACCGTCGCAATCGTGTCATTACGATTCCGTGAGTCTTATAAGCGGATGAGTGGAACAAACTCCCGAGTACAATTATTGAGGTTAAACGTTGTGTAGTTTGAAAAATAGGTTAGATAAATACATGAATGGGTGTGGGTGGATGCGAGTTGGACCTGACTAGCTTGTGCTGCTGGGTCTGGTGCCGTGCTCCTTCCTTGAGTGGAGGTGACCAGACTGGGCGGGTCATTGGGCTAATCCGGTGGGGGGGGGGGGGGTTGGACATGGACCTGCACCGCATAGGTCAGTAGGCCTGTTGCAGTGTTCCTTCTTATGTTCTTATAACTTTACAGTGGTCCAAGTCGGACCGAAACGTCGTCATAAATTTCTATATGCGGGTTATCTGTGTAAAATATAGAACTTAGTCATAACTGTTTTAATCGACCTGAGACAAATAGTTTTTTTTTACAAGCTAAAACGTTCCAGGGTTCCAGACTTCTCTCCCAACACACAATTTTTCAGCCGTCTGTCGTAGCTTACAAGAGCCAGAGAAGTCTCTCTCCCAGTGGTGAAAAATGTTTACAACCGCGTTCCTCTCAGCTCTGAGGACGTCCTTCCGCTTATCTTCCCTCAGGAGGGTCGCAAATGCTAGGTTACCTTCTTGAGCTACAATCTGCCTTCCGCTAGGCACGCTTCCCTCCACATCAAGGTCTTAAAACTCTTCTCGCGCTGTTTTATTATGCTGGCACTCATAAGATATAGTCCCTTGAATTTCCTGAGAGCTTCGTCCCGAAAGTCTAAAAATCTGACGCCATTCATAACTGGATCATCAGAAAAAATCTTGCGAGAAGTGATCTAGTTTGACACACGTACAAATAATATTTATTATGTATTGACATTGTTTTGGTAAAACTCGTTTTAAACATGTACGTAGAGAATATGTGAAGTAGATTACACGAGGACCACGAAGGCTAACAAACCACGGAACGGGTGGAGTTTGAACCTCATGGCGTGTCGTTTTTACGACTCACGCGCCGTGGGTTCAAACCCCTCTCGTTTCCTGGTTTGTTTACAGTCGTGTTATTACGATTTCGTCAGTCACTTAACATTACATGTGACTTATACACCATCAGTCAAAATTATTTCCTTCATAAAATATACACAAAATAAACATTGTATATAAACTGAGAGACGTGTATCAGTGTGTATATACACCGATACACATCTCTCCGACATACACAAAATGCTGGACTACATTTGATTAAAAAAAACTACTTTTGATGATAAATAAATATAAGTGTTTCCTGGCGCGGGTCTTAGTCATATAACCCAAAGGTGGAGCTTTTGGTCATTTGACCAAGTCCTTCCGCTGGCTTACCCCTCCACCCCTTTAAAAATTATGAATGTTATAACCATTTTTGCTGATAGTTATAATATAAACTTCTGAATGCATTCTACTGGGAATACATATGTATAACGTAACATAATTCTACCTACCCTGAAACTATGCAAATATTTTTAATTTAACGTCAAAACGCATTAGTACTCTAGTTACCTCTCTTACTTTATAATATATAATTATGTATCCCATAATTTAATATCCTGTAATTATGTACCTTGTATTTATGTGAGTAGGGATTTTTTTTTTCTCTAAATGAAAAAGTATTCTCTCTGATGTTTTGACTGTATGAAGGTGCTGAGTCCGCATGTACTCAGCACCTTCATAAAAGATGCCTTTGACAGCCACTCAGACACGTTCAGGCACGTTTAAACACACCTAGGCACGTTCAAACTCACGCAGACACGTTCGAACACATCCAGACTCGTTCAGGCACACCCAGGCACGTTTAAACACACCTGGACACGTTTAAACACACCCAGGCACGTTTAAATATATCCACGCACGTTCACACACACAGACACGTTCAAACACACCCAGGCACGTTTAAGCACACCCAGACACGTTTAAACACACCAGGCACGTGTAAACACACCCAGGGAAGGTTCAAACACACCCAGGCACGTTCTGCTACTTCCCGGAGCGTTCAGAGACTTCAGACAGATTTTAATATACACAATAAGCTAAGTTCCAAGACGCAAAATAGCTTTCATCAAAGCTTAATTCGGCCCAGACACGCGACGAAATTATTTTGAATCGGTAGATATAGTAAATTTATTCAGGTATACACAAATACATAGAATATCATACATAGCAGCACATGTGTAGAGAACCTGGGATAATCCAAAAAGTTAGACAGAGTGACTTACTGCCATTGGGGTCCTATAGGACCCCATGAACAATGGAAGGGACGTGTTCCTTAGCACAGTCAATTAACCAATTAGCGAGTTTTTCCACTGATGACTCCACCTACTGCTGCTTCACCTCATCTGTCTGCAGTATATAAACCTCTTCTATGCGGATATGCTGTGCTTTATCAAGACTGACGGGCTGAACACCCCGACTCAGGGCTAAGGGATTGATTACCTCAAACTCCTCATTTTCCACAGTCCTTCTCTGTAATAGACCGATGACGCCACTGGCTGGCGATACGTTTCCAGAATTAAGATTCACAAATGTTGCTCAAGTGTCTCATCAGCATTCTTGTAACGTGGGAAGGACCTGTTCCATACCAGTTTAACATATCCACAAAAATATCATAACCGTAGAGTACCTTATTTTTAGCAGATAACCTAAATTATCCGCTATCCTGCGGACTCCATGGGGCGTTATCTCCATCCCGGGATAAACAACAAAAACTGGGTGAATTGTTTAACCCGTTTGGGATTTTTAAACGTAAGGAGCGGTGGAGACTCTAGCTTCCGTTCACGTAAGCTTTAAGATCAGTTTTGTAATAATGTTGGTAGAAGTACCGACAATATGTTAGGTAAAAGGCCACAAGTGCCACTAATGTGCCATTTTATTGTGGCAACGTATCACTCTCCAGGAGTTTTTACCAAAACGAGATCAGTTTGCTCCTCTCGAAGCCTGGTTATACTTCCAGTGTATTTTCTACGCTCTTTCTCCACTAGACTCAGTGTGAACCCCAGGAAAGTCTAACAACTATATATCGTAGGAAAATTTTAATAAAACCGAAAATTGGAGAGTTAATTTAAGAGTTTCTGGAGAGTAGGATTTTGTATTGCAGAAAGTGTTAGTGTGTGTAATATTGCAGAGTAAGCCAGCAGAGGCTGCTGCTGCAGTGCTTGTTGCTTGGCAGCTACTCCAGGAAAGGCTGCTGCTTATGTCATTGTTACTTGACGGGTTCTCCAGCTGCAACTGCTGCTGCTTTTGCATGACGTCTTGTTACTTCACACCTTTTCCCAGGTAAAGCAGGCACTATTCCCCACAACACAGAAAGTGAAGTAAACGCTAAACACTGGTAGCGTTATCCCCATCCATTGGTCTTGCTGTTACAACCCAAATCACTGGTACTGGTGTTACACTCCCAACACAGGCGTTACATCTCAGAGAATAGAATACTATATACATTTAGCTCAGTCTTGATTGCAGAAGCTTCGTCCTATTGTGCTCTTATCAAGGCTGGATCTTTCCGTGAGGACGTCTTTAAGACTACGATGCTTTTCACCTCATCTTTTGTACATAGTTCTGTCTTCCCATTGTATTCTTGTATTGATAAAGCCACTGGATGGCGGAACGCCCACAAATAAAGATACCCAGATGTTTCACATGTGTCTAAGTCTTCATTTATCGATATTGCAAATCATTCATTTGCAACCTTTCCTTGGTGGGATGGATTACGAACGATCCTGATTGTGTGATAGCACAAAGAATCTTGGTCCAAATGTTCTACGAACTCTGAATGCTAAATCTGATTTTCCATCACTTTCGTGAAGCATGGAAATAGACTATGCCTCACTGGTCTGGTTATGACGTCGACTTGAAAATGCGGCATTTTATTATGGCAACGTTTCGCTCCCCAGGAGATTTGTCAAGCCGTTACAAACAATACAAAGTTCCTGGAGAGTGAAAAGTTGCCACGGTAAAATGTCACATTAGTTGTG
>NC_091382.1:6759954-6854954 GCF_038502225.1 Cherax quadricarinatus
ACTGTGTCAAGTTGTCAGCAGTGACAGTAAGGCAGGATGAAGTGTATCTTATCTTTAAATCGCTGGACTAAGAACAGTCTGTGGGCCCAGAGACTTTGAGCCCAAGATTACTGAGTAGATGTGCAAACCAGCTAGCAGCACCTTTAACTCGCATCTATCAGCACTGCCTAGAACAGTGTAAACGACTGTTTCTGTGGAAGGGGCGAATTGTGTCCCTGCGGAAATCAGCAACTACAGACCAATGTCACTCCTGTCAGTCACTGGCAAGATTCTTGAGACAGTTTCGTGTCAGATGACAGCATTTTCCATTACCATTCTTTGTGACAGAACAGATTAGTCTGCTGTTAAACCTCTCCACTATGCGACACCAGTCACTGGATAAATCCATTATCAGCGTCTAGTAGCAATGGATATTGATGCAGCTTTTCGACCTAGTGTGGCACCAAGTACTCTAGGCACCACTGCCAGCACTAGGAGTCACCAGCTCTGAACTTTGCCTCCCCAGCGATTAACTTCGAGGTAGCTGTTAACGTGACAGAGTCAGCAAAATATTCTATTCATGCAAGTATTCCACAGGGAAGCGTGCTTGGTCCATTGTTATAGCATACTTATTTCAAAGACTTTCAGCTCATCCCGGAACCCCATGCAAATGCTGACGATTGTACACTGACATTTACTTATCCAGGGGAGGAAATGCCAGCTTCCCTAAGTTGCATCAATCACCAGCTTACAGCTGTATCAGCCTGGGGAAAACGATGGCAGGTTACATTTGTTTCTGATTAATTCCTAAGGCTTAATTCTATAAGAATTAAAATAAACTTTTCACATTTATACGCTGAGAAATACATCTCTCAGTGTATGACTGTATATGTGACGTATATCACCTGAATACCACCAGTCAGCTATACTTTACTGTCCAACTTTGGGGATTTTTTTCTTTCTTTTTGGGTCACCCTGCCTCGGTGGGAGACGACCAACGTGTTGAAATAATAATAATAATAATAATAATAATAATAATAATAATAATAATAATAAATCTTTATTTCTATAAGTACATAATGCAACTTATACAAGCGTAGCTGACAACAACCCTGGTTATGCAGAACATTTCTCGCAACTTGGGTTAATTTTGTCTCCCAGGATGCGACCCACACCAGTCAGCTTACACCCAGATACCTACTTGCTGTTTGGTAAGTAGGTACCTGTTACAATATTTCAACACGGCTTTGATGCTGGAAATTACTCACATTACAATAATGTTTTTCACCTAATAAGCGTTACTCACAATATATATGTCAAGTAATAATTCTTCCGTCTAATCACTAGACAATCAAGTCTACAAAATAATTCCAAAGTTACCCCAAGTGTATTTATATTACACAAATAACCCGCACATAAAAGAGAGAAGCTTACGACGACTTTGTCAATGGTCCAAGTCGGACCGAAACGTCGTCGTAAGCTTCTCTCTTTTATGTCCGGGTTATTTGTGTATCGTTCCAGACACGGTATTGTGCCATTTTGTTATTGTTATGTATTTACATTGTTCCAAAGGTTCCAATAAGACGGGATATTAATTCCATTTTCTATCTAAACTTCATCTTATTTACGACAGCAAATTTTAAACAGTTCTTTTTGGAATTATTCTCAAAAGTTTTTTTGGGGGGGGAAGAATATTAACTTTATTCTCAGAAGGGTTTCTCAGAGGCTTCCAAGACGAGTTCTCGAAACTTAGTTGCTCTAATAGAGTTATTCGTAGGTTTTCTCTCTCTAATTAATTAACGAAATGTTCAAGAACAAAGCTTAATTAGTTCGTGAAGTAAGAGAGTTGCGCCAGCTTATAGATGTCGCTTTTTTTCTCTGCTCAATTTAAGTCGGCTTTTTGGAAAACATTTCTTACTGCCCATGTTTACTCATCAGTAAAATGGGTACCTGGGTGTTAGAGGACTGTGTGGGTCGCATCCTGGGACAAAACTGACCTAATTTGCGGGAAATGCTCTGCATAATAAGGGGCTTTCTATATAATAATATGTCATTGATGTCAACTGGTCTGTATACCTTGTACATGTAGTTGTAGAAATAAAGATTATTATTATTATTATTATTATTATTATTATTATTATTATTATTGTATTCATGTGTATAATTTAATATAAATTATGTGCATAATGGACATTGGGAGAATTTCGATAACAGCTAAGCAATTCAGTCTTAAGTAATTGCATTAGTGGCCAAAACAGACGTATTGGCCCGGGATGCCGGATGCTTTTACACAACCTCAGAGTTAACCAATATTTTCTTTTTAATCAGATAGATCTCCGTTGCTTTTCTCCCTAAAATTAGCAGACAAAACGTGTTTAAATGAATATTGATATTTCTTGGCAAAGCTACGTTAAAATGTATTCCAGTAACACCCCTAGAATACGGACGGAATGAAACAGGATACGAACTGGTCCTTGTTGTTTGTTTACAGCACTTGTTCTTGTTTTTTCAGACGTGTCTATAAATTATTACTAAACTGCTAATAAAAACTATCTGTAGGTTTCACGGGAGGTTTACAATTTAGAGAGGAGATTTTTGATGTTGTGGTCCGCGTTATAAATTCACATCTGAGTGTGAACAATGGGAACAAACGAGAATAAATGTTAGGTGAAGAGGTGAGGGTAGTTAGGAGAGACAGGCGAGGAGGTCAGACGACAGGTATACCCGTAAGAAGAAACTAGCAGGTCAAATGATCTAAGAGGGCAAAGGTACAGGTCACCTGGCAAAAATTCCGGAAGACAGACGGGTCATCGCAAGATTAAGACCCGTGCCAGGACCCTCTTATCGATTATACACACATTCCCGACGACAGATCAGTACGTTCATAGTATTGGGTTGTGTATCTCTCCACCCACAGCATCTCGCCGTCTTCTTTATACGATTAAGAACATTATCGAATCTCTACAACCATGGTGCTGTAAACACCATCTCCAAGGCTGAGGGACTGATTATATCATTTTTTGTATATAGTTCTTCCGTTTTTCTAATTATGTCCAAGAATTTGTGTTGATAAAGCCACTGGATGGCGAAACGTCTACAATGAAGATAACCAGATGTTGCACAAGTGTCTTAACTTTCGTCAACATTATCGAAGTAGAATTGTGGCAGGGACTGACAATTCCAGATAATGGGACACAGAAACGAACGTTTCGCCAAACTTCATTAAAACTTTGGTAGGGTAAGCGTTAATTTTCACCGGAACACTGTTATCCTGGCTAAGGAACTCCCCTACCAATAATAACATCTAACCAACCTAAGCTTCAGTGTAAGTTGTGAGATCCTTGAGTTTATAAACTGTTACCCGTATTCTACCCAAGACCCGTATGTTACCAGTAATCTACCCAAGACCCGTATGTTACCAGTAATCTACCCAAGACCCGTATGTTACCAGTAATCTACCCAAGACCCGTATGTTACCAGTATTCTACCCAAGACCCGTATGTTACCAGTAATCTACCCAAGACCCGTATGTTACCAGTAATCTACCCAAGACCCGTATGTTACCAGTAATCTACCCAAGACCCGTATGTTACCAGTATTCTACCCAAGACCCGTATGTTACCAGTAATCTACCCAAGACCCGTATGTTACCCGTATTCTACCCAAGACCCGTATGTTACCAGTAATCTACCCAAGACCCGTATGTTACCCGTATTCTACCCAAGACCCGTATGTTACCAGTATTCTACCCAAGACCCGTATGTTACCCGTATTCTACCCAAGACCCGTATGTTACCAGTATTCTACCCAAGACCCGTATGTTACCAATATTCTACCCAAGACCCGTATGTTACCCGTATTCTACCCAAGACCGGTATGTTACCCGTATTCTACCCAAGACCGGTATGTTACCCGTATTCTACCCAAGACCCGTATGTTACCAGTATTCTACCCAAGACCCGTAAGTTACCCTTATTCTACCGAAGACCCGTATTCATTAGAGGCTCTAAACGAAACCAGTACCAATATACCCCTGACTGTCTACAAGAGGGCACTGGACAGGCACCTAAATTCAGTACCTGACCAGCCGGGCTGTGGTTCGTACTTCGGCTTGTGTGCAGCCAGCAGTAACATGACTTAAGAAATCGTAATGACACGATTGCAAATAAACCATACCCCCGGCCGGGATTGAACCCGCGGTCATAGAGTCTCAAAACTCCAGCCCGTCGCGCTAGCCACTAGACCAGCTAGCCACAATAAGATTCATCCAACTAGGTATATTTCTACACCATAGGAAAGTTAGCACAGGCACCTCTGTGACCACAAATGCAAGTTTTTACAGACGAATCTCCAGCTAGCGTGGCCACGCTAGCTGGAGATTCGTCTGTAAAAACTTGCATTTGTGGTCACAGAGGTGCCTGTGCTAACTTTCCTATGGTGTAGAAATATACCTAGTTGGATGAATCTTATTGTGGCTAGCTGGTCTAGTGGCTAGCGCGACGGGCTGGAGTTTTGAGACTATGACCGCGGGTTCAATCCCGGCCGGGTGTATGGTTTATTTGCAATCGTGTCATTACGATTTCTTAAGTCATGTTGACGGCAGTGAAGGGACTTGAGCTAGAGTTCGTCACGGCCACGCTAGCTGGAGATTCGTCTGTAAAAACTTGCATTTGTGGTCACAGAGGTGCCTGTGCTAACTTTCCTATGGTGTAGAAATATACCTAGTTGGATGAATCTTATTGTGGCTAGCTGGTCTAGTGGCTAGCGCGACGGGCTGGAGTTTTGAGACTATGACCGCGGGTTCAATCCCGGCCGGGGGTATGGTTCAGCAGTAACATGATTGATCAGGCCATGATCCACCAGGAGGCCTGGTCGTGGACCGGGTCGGGGGGGGGCGTTGACCCCCGGAGCACCTCCAGGTATACTCAAGGTAAGCGTTTAATCAAATACGTTTATAATTAAATTTGATAGTCCTTTGAGGAAAATAGTTGACCAAATCGTAATAACACGACTGTAAACAAACCACGGAACGGGTGGGATTTAAACCCATAACAAGAGAGTCTTAAAACGAATTGGCCTGGAGTTTCAGGACTTACTGGCCACGGATGAAACCCCACCCGTTCCGTGGTTAAGGTGAACATTTCAGTAAATGCCATATTAGGCCCTTTGTTTCCTCACGAATTTAAGCAAGATTAAATGGATGAGAAATGTGGGGAAATGTGTGAGCATTTTGTTAAGGGTGAAGCCTTTAACAATGTTATGTTGATAATGGTATATTATTATTATTATCAAGGGGGAAGCGCTAAACCCGGAGGATTATACAGCGCCTGGGGGGGGGATGTGGAAGGCATTCAGGCTTAATTCGGGGAACTGGAGCACAGATCCAATTCCCTATATCAAGAGCCCCTCACCAACATCAAGGAGCCTTCCTTGAGGGGTGATAATGGTATAAAATACCGACATCTTTATCTTTGATGATTCGCTTTATTGATGATTCGCTTTATTGATGATTCGCTTTATTGATGATTCGCTTTATTGATGATTCGCTTTATTGATGATTCGCTTTATTGATGATTCGCTTTATTGATGATTCGCTTTATTGATGATTCGTTTTATTGATTCGCTTTATTGATGATTCGCTTTATTGATGATTCGCTTTATTGATGATTCGTTTCGCCTACACAAACCATCAATCTTAGTTGATGGACTGATTGCATTATCTTTTCACTACTACACCTGCTGCCTATATAACTTGACTGACGAAGCCTGCTGTGTAGGCGATACGTTTTAACAATAAAGATTCCCAACGGTTGCGCATGTATCTTAATCATCATGTTCCAGTATGCCTCCTGCAGTGTTCCTCAGTTCTTTTGTACTTTTCTTGTAGGCCTACTTTACAAATTTTCTCCTTTCTGACTTGGCTACATGACACGTGTTTCCTAAAGTGAGTCTTAGTCATTTGACCGACAACTGGTGCTTTTGGTTGTCTGACAGAGGCCTTCCACTGGCTTACCACTCCACTCCTTTAAAAATATGGTTATACATTAAGTTCTATACTTAAACCAAAAATTTTCGACTGTTCTCGATGATCCAGATTGAGGTTTTCTGGGGTTAGGGTAGGTAAGATTTAAACCATACCACGGGTGGGGTTAGAACCCGCGATCAGAGTCACAAAACTTCAGACCGTCAGGTTAGGTGAGATTAGTTATGAAAGAGAAGTCTTTCCTGAGGCGGGTCTTAGTCATATGATGATCCATAGCTTTTGGTCATCTGACCAAGGCCTTCCACTGGCTTACTCGTCCACCCCTTTAAAGATTATGGTTATAACCATTTATTTTAGTGGTTGATTAGTGTTTCTTATATGCTGCAAAACCCATATGGTCAGTGAATGGTCTACTGTGTGTGTGTGTGTGTGTGTGTGTGTGTGTGTGTGTGTGTGTGTGTGTGTGTGTGTGTGTGTGTGTGTGTGTGTGTGTGTGTGTGTAATTATCTTGTCTACCAGGTAGAGGGTTGTTAAGAAAATGGACAAGTGCCGCTAATGCCCCAACAAGATCTTACATTACTTGCACTGGTATCCATTTCTCGAACATATTATCGGTCAGCCATGTTACTAAAAGCCCCATTCTGTTTAAAAACGTGAAATTCCAAAACATTTCTCGAACTGCAGAAAACTTCCACAAGATGAACGAAGCGAGCAATTCCCGGCAGTCTGGCAAAACTGTGAAGTTAGGCTGGGAATGGTAAGCCTTTCAAACGTCTGATACGCCTCTTCCCTGACCCTGTATCTGCTTAGCACTGTAGTGGGGTTTTAGCGGTTTGTATATATAGGTAGGACCCTCTTTTTAAGTTCCCCTCTTTGTAAGTGCCCCTCTTTGTAAGTTGCCCTCTTTGTAAGTTCCCCTCTTCGTAAGTTCCCCTCTTCGTAAGTTCCCCTCTTCGTAAGTTCCCCTCTTTGTAAGCTCCCCTCCTTTTAAGTTCCCCTATTCGTAAGTTCCCCTATTCGTAAGTTCCCCTCTTTGTAAGTTCCCCTCTTTGTAAGCTCCCCTCTTTGTAATCTCCCCTCTTTGTAATCTCCCCTCTTCGCAAGTTTCCCTCTTTGCAAGCTCCCCTCTTCGCAAGTTCCCCTCTTTGTAAGCTCCCCTCTTTGTAAGCTCCCCACTTTGTAAGTTCCCCTCTTCGTAAGCTCCCCTCTTCGTAAGCTCCCCTCTTCGCAAGTTCCCCTCTTCGCAAGTTCCCCTCTTCGTAAGTTCCCCTCTTCGTAAGTTCCCCTCTCCTATGTGCGGATTATTTATGTATTGTTCCAATCACTGTATTGTCCCTTTTTCTCGTTCAGGACCATCTCTGGGGCAGGTGTTACTCATCCCACAAGTTGGGAAATTTGATACATGTGCAACACTGGGGTTTCTTTATCGTAGAAAAGTTTCGCCACACAGTGGTTTCGGAAGGAGTTTGAGGTAATCAGTCCCATAGACTGGTGTCGATGTAATCGGTCCATCCAAGATACCCAAGTGATGCACATATGTCTAATTCATCAACTTACGGTTCTCTGAACCATTTGCCTAAATCTCACAAGGTTCTTACCTGTCTAAAGATCCTCGCATTTCGGCATAAATAGCGGGGATATTTCCCCTTTCGTCAAAATTTCTAACACATATGGCCGACAACCTGGAACTAATTCTGGGTATAGATTGGGGAGTGTGAAAAGATGAGATTTTCTTGATTATAAATACAGAATCGACTAATTAACGAATACCACATAAACAACATATAAGTATTTACAATTCAGACAATAATCATAAATAAGAAAATAATGGAGGGACGCTGTAAGAGAATTACTGGCCCAAGCACTGGCTCATAAGCACTACGTAAAAACATAGGGAGAAGAATGCGATACCTGTGCAATATATGGGAGTCTTTATTGAGGAAACGTTTCACCACAGTGGCTTTATCAGTCCAATACAAGGAAGAACATTGTAAAGAGTAGTAGTAGTTTGAGTAATCTGTCCCACAGCTTGGAATCGATGTGTTCAGTCTGTCAATTGACACACACACACACACACAGGAGCCGAGTCTCGACCCCTGCAACCACAAATAGGTGAGTACAAATAGGTGAGTACACACACACACACACACTTGCGTTCATCCTACCAACCAAACAAATGACTGATTCCGAAAGTAACGATTATTGTAACAGCATAAAATAATTCTGACTTAATATTTAGTTAATCTTTAAGTCTGTCGATTCCACGTGAGGTATTGTGGTTGTAATTCCCCTCTGATATACAAGCATAAAATATCATTTTGCATCTATATAAACTAGGAAAGGTAGGGGGTGTGTGGACCAGGTGTTTACAGTGAAACATATAAGTGAACAGTATTTAGATAAGGCTAAAGAGGTCTTTGTGGCATTTATGGATTTGGAAAAGGCGTATTACAGGGTGGATAGGGGGGCAATGTGGCAGATGTTGCAGGTGTATGGTGTAGGAGGTAGGTTACTGAAAGCAGTGAAGAGTTTTTACGAGGATAGTGAGGCTCAAGTTAGAGTATGTAGGAAAGAGGGAAATTATTTCCCAGTAAAAGTAGGCCTTAGACAAGGATGTGTGATGTCACCGTGGTTGTTTAATATATTTATAGATGGGGTTGTAAGAGAAGTAAATGCGAGGGTCTTGGCAAGAGGCGTGGAGTTAAAAGATAAAGAATCACACATAAAGTGGGAGTTGTCACAGTTGCTCTTTGCTGATGACACTGTGCTCTTGGGAGATTCTGAAGAGAAGTTGCAGAGATTGGTGGATGAATTTGGTAGGGTGTGCAAAAGAAGAAAATTGAAAGTGAATACAGGAAAGAGTAAGGTTATGAGGATAACAAAAAGATTAGGTGATGAAAGATTGGATATCAGATTGGAGGGAGAGAGTATGGAGGAGGTGAATGTATTCAGATATTTGGGAGTGGACGTGTCAGCGGATGGGTCTATGAAAGGTGAGGTGAATCATAGAATTGATGAGGGGAAAAGGGTGAGTGGTGCACTTAGGAGTCTGTGGAGACAAAGAACTTTGTCCTTGGAGGCGAAGAGGGGAATGTATGAGAGTATAGTTTTACCAACACTCTTATATGGGTGTGAAGCATGGGTGATGAATGTTGCAGCGAGGAGAAGGCTGGAGGCAGTGGAGATGTCATGTCTGAGAGCAATGTGTGGTGTGAATATAATGCAGAGAATTCGTAGTTTGGAAGTTAGGAGGCGGTGCGGGATTACCAAAACTGTTGTCCAGAGGGCTGAGGAAGGGTTGTTGAGGTGGTTCGGACATGTGGAGAGAATGGAGCGAAACAGAATAACTTCAAGAGTGTATCAGTCTGTAGTGGAAGGAAGGCGGGGTAGCGGTCGGCCTAGGAGAGGTTGGAGGGAGGGGGTAAAGGAGGTTTTGTGTGGGAGGGGCTTGGACTTCCAGCAGGCATGCGTGAGCGTGTTTGATAGGAGTGGAGACAAATGGTTTTTAATACTTGACGTGCTGTTGGAGTGTGAGCAAAGTAACATTTATGAAGGGGTTCAGGGAAACCGGCAGGCCGGACTTGAGTCCTGGAGATGGGAAGTACAGTGCCTGCACTCTGAAGGAGGGGTGTTAATGTTGCAGTTTAAAAACTGTAGTGTAAAGCACCCTTCTGGCAAGACAGTGATGGAGTGAATGATGGTGAAAGTTTTTCTTTTTCGGGCCACCCTGCCTTGGTGGGAATCGGCCAGTGTGATAATAATAATAATAAATAAACTAGGTTCAAAGCAAACCCATTGTATATACATTGAGAGATGGAGAATTAGCGGTGTTTATATGCAGAGTGGTATATAGCTCCCGGTGTATATACACGGAGATGAATCTTTGTGTATATACGCAGATACACGCCCCTCTGTATATATACAGATGAACACCTTGTTGTATATAAATTAAGATACACGCATCACTTTGTATATACACTGATATACCCGCCTCACGTTGAATATATACTGAGATACACGCCTCTCGTTGTATATACACTAAGATACACGCCTCTCGTTGTATATACATTGATAAGCACGCCTCACTTTGTATATACACTGATAAACACGCCTCACGTTGTATATACACTGATATACACGCCTCATGTTGAATATACACTGAGATACATGCCTCTTGTTGTATATATACACGCTTCACGGCTCTTAAATGACTGTGTATATACACGCCTCGCTGTCTACATTAGCCGACAAGTGTTGGAAGATTTCGAACACATTGATATACCTTCGGACACTGCCATGTTTGTTGACACTCAAGCTGTGGGCTGAGAGGCGTATCCCTTCCCATCGGGAATACAGATATCCCCCTTTCCACCGGGGATACTAATATTCCCCTTCCCATGTATCCCTTCCTACTGGGGATGCTGATATCCTCCCTGCCCAAAGGGGAATCTTACCTAACCTAGTCTAATCTAACCTAACTTAATCTAACCTAACCTTACGTAACGTAACCTAACACCTAACCTAACGTAACCTAGCCTAACTTAACACCTAACGTAATGTAACATAACCTAACCTAATTTAACTTAACTAAAAACGGAAACAATTAGATTTAAGAAAATTGGAAAGAGTAAAAACAATGATTTTGAGAAAATACAGCTCTTGAGGGAGGGTGTTAAGCTCTCACTCTTAATAGGACAACTAGAGAAAAGTGTCTATCCAAGAGCTGCAACCCATTGTCATTTCAGTTTTCCAGGTAGGTGTCTTCGTACCTGTGACGGGGCTCTTGATCCAGGGGAATGGATATACCCATCACTAACCCTGCTGACGCACTAAGCTGAGACAGTGAAGGGTGAGGGGAAAATTAGTGTTGGGTGTCAAGCTATTTCTCTCTCTCTCTTTCTTTCTCTTTCTCTCTCTCTCTCTCTCTTTAGCACCATGAGAGAGAGAAATAGAGTTAATTGGAAGGAATCACAATCCATAATGTCGCCACACGACGCTTGTCACGTAGAGAGAGAGAGAGAGAGAGAGAGAGAGAGAGAGAGAGAGAAATTTATTCCTTCCTACTGATTCGACTGATCTGAACTCTCTCTCCCTGACTTCCGTGAGTGAATCTCTACTGCAGGACACGTAATACATTTAATACAGGACACATGACACATTTAATGCAGGACACACGACACATTTAATGCAGAACACATAATACATTTAATACAGGATACATTTCATTCAGGATCATGATACATTTAGTGCAGGACACACAACACAGGTATGAATGTAAGTGTCATGGGATTGATGTTATAATCGAATAGCTGAATGGCCTTGATAACCGGCAACTTAATAACAAAGACACTTGTACAACCCTTGGGGACCTTTAGTAAAGTTTGGCCAGCAAAGTGGCTTCTACAGTCTAACGAAAGACGAGGTAAAGTTTGAGGTAATCAGTCACTCAGCCTGGAGTCGATTTTTGTCCACCAGTTTTGAGGGTCCGGGTTCGATTCCCGGTTAAGGGGTGGAAACAGACGTGTTTCCGTACACCGGTTGTATGTGTCCACCCATCAGTAAAATGGGTACCTGGGTGTTAGTGGACTGGTGTGGGTCGCATCCTGGGACAAAACTGACCTAATTTGCGGGAAATGCTCTGCATAACAAGGAACTTTCTATATAGTAGTATGTCATTGATGTCAGCTATGGTCTGTATACCTTGTACATGTACTTGTAGTAAATAAAGTAATTATTATTATTATTATTATTATAATTATTATTATTCCCAGAGATGGGGCTTATATACTATGTATAAGGCTATTATTGTCAAAATACCACACTTGCCTCCACTCCGAAAACAGAAGTGAGCTTGTACACCACAAGACGGGCAGTCAGCAGCAGCTACACTCTGACTATAACATTCTCCAGAACATCACTTCATCTGAGATCATTTGGCTCACAGATGACCCACAGCTGACCCACAGCTGGTTCATAGATGACCCACAGCTAGCCCACAGATGTCTCCAACTTCATCTCATCCCCTGTTTGTCTCATAACAATAAAAAGGCTTTAAAATGAGCTGATGTAGGTACCAGCTCTTAGCATGTAAATAAAATTAGGAACCTAACTTAACCTTGTAAAACCCTGAGAGAGAGAGAGAGAGAGAGAGAGAGAGAGAGAGAGAGAGAGATTTAAGTATTTTACAAGTTTCTTATTTACTATCTACGTGGCCTGGTTGCCAAACCTCTCGCTTCACACACGGTGGGCCCGGGTTCGATTCCCGGCGGGGTAGAAACATTTCGACGTGTTTCCTTACACCTGTTGTCCTGTTCACCCATCAGCAAATATATACCTGGGTATTAGTGGACTGGTGTGGGTGGCATCCTGGGGGGACAAGATGACACACTGACTTTAATGGGTTATCCTTGCTGGCTAACCCTCCCGGGTTAAAAATCCGAACAAAATCTAAACAGCATGGCTGAAACTAATCGTACACCAAACCCTTATTATAAGCGACGTTTCGATCTAGACAGAGCTTTATCATGCAGGATAAACGCTACGAAAAGCGAAACGTAACGGCTCCGCCCCCAGTGTTTTCCTCCAGAAGCCAACCATATGGTGTAAATTATTGGAATTTAAAATTAGTTAATACTCGCTTAATAATCTAATTATTATGCAGTAATTCCTGACAAAAAATTCATGTAAAATGGCTTGCATAATTATTTAAATTTCATAAAGCGTGCGTGTGCGTGAGTGCGTGTGCGTGTGCGTGCGTGCGTGTGCGTGCGCTTAATTATATTCGCCTAATTAGGGTTGCAGGTATCTAGTCTCCGCGCCTGGCAACGCCTCTCCGCTGGCCGTTACTTGTTTCACATATTCCTGGCTGCGTGAGTCCTATCATACCTTTTCTTAAAGCTGTGTATGGAGCCTTCCTCTACTGTTCATATCATTCCACTAGCTGTTCATCTCATTCCACTCCTGATCACTTTAAGGCTAAAGAAGTATTTCCTAACATCCCTGTGGCCTCGTATACCTGAGACCAGCCTCTCATTCTCACCCTGTTCACCTTATCAATTCCTCTCAGTATTTTGTATGTCGTAATCATATCACCTCTGGTCTTTCTGTCTTCTAGTGTCGTTAGGTTTAGCTCCTCTATCTTCTTTTCATAGGCCATACACCTCAGCTCAGACTAGTTGCGTTGCAAACCTTTCCAATTTTTCCAGCTTCATATACTTAGCCAGAAGTTGGTTCTATGCTGGCGCTGCATACTCAAAGATGAGCCTGACGTATGCCATGCACAAGGTCGTAAATGCCGCATTGTTGTTCCTGAAAACTACCTTATGCTAGTCTTGCAGCAGTTATTCGGTTGTGTCTCTCAGGTGACATGTTCGCAGTTATGCTCACCCCGAGGTCCTTCTCTTCCAGGAAGGTTTGTAGCTTGCGTCTCCCGAGTCTGTATACAGTTTTCTGACGTCCTGGGTCTTCTGACTCTCAGAACTTTGCATTTGCTACGCTAGTACTAGCAGTAGTAGTAGTAATAATAGTAGTAGTAGTAATAATAGTAGTAGTATTACTAGTAGTAATAGTAGTAGTAGAAATAGAAGCAGTAATATTAGTAGTAATTTTACGAGTAGTAGTAGTAGTAATAGTAGTAGTAATAGTAGTAGTATTAGTAGTAGTACTAGCAGTAGTAGCAGAAGTAGTAGTAGTAATAGTATTAGTAGTAGTACTAGCAGTAGTAGCAGAAGTAGTAGTAGTAATAGTATTAGTAGTAGTACTAGCAGTAGTAGCAGAAGTAGTAGTAGTAATAGTATTAGTAGTAGTACTAGCAGTAGTAGCAGAAGTAGTAGTAATAGTATTAGTAGTAGTACTAGCAGCAGAAGTAGTAGTAATAGTATTAGTAGTAGTACTAGCAGTAGTAGCAGTAGTAGTAGTAGTAATAGTAGTAGTATTAGTAGTAGTAGTAGCAGAAGTAGTAGTAGTAATAGTAGTAGTATTAGTAGTAGTAGTACTAACAGTAGTAGCAGAAGTAGTAGTAGTAATAGTAGTAGTAGCAGTAGTAATAGTAACAGCATGAGTGCTAATAGTTGAACGGTATAAAACACATGATTTTGAGAAGGAAAATCATTTACTAATGTAACGTCAAAGAAGGAATTTTCATTTATGATTTCTTAAACCTAAATAAAAAAATAATAATGAAAAAAAAAATATCTGAAAAACCATGGAACGGGTGGGGTTTGAATCCATGGCGAGTCGTAAAAATCTTAGCGATACACAGATAACCCGCACATAAAAGAGAGAAGCTTACGACGACGTTTCGGTCCGACTTGGACCATTGACAAAGTCACACTAACAGAGGTGGAGCAGGACGGCTATATATAGGCAGGAAGAGGTGGAGGTAGTAGTAGTAGTAGTAGTAGTAGTAGTAGTAGTAGTAGTACAAGAATTTATATATATATATATATATATATATATATATATATATATATATATATATAATATATATATATATATATATATATATATATATATATATATATATATATATATATATATATATATATATATATATATATATATATATATATATATATATATATATATATATATATATATATATATATCCAAGCGAGTGCGTAAACTACTGGCCGTGGTTAGTTCGCAATGGTCTTACTACCATTTCTTGAGTTAATCTGCAATATGGAAGAATGCAACAATAGCCACATTAATTGAAATGATTCTCTTGAGCATTTCGTCTCCATGTAAGTTTTTTTCTGATCTCTTCCTGCGTGTGTGTTTAGTTTGTATAACTGTAACGTTAGGATGTAATCGGCTTAGAGATTGGCCAATTCCCAGGTTGTCTTATCCATCGACAGAGATCCGATTATCTACATTGATGCTGGGATTAGAGAGAGAGAGAGAGAGAGAGAGAGAGAGAGAGAGAGAGAGAGAGAGAGAGAGAGAGAGAGAGAGAGAGAGAGAGCAACAAAACAGAGTAGGAAGCGAGATAAATAAATTACTTAACTTGAAGAGAATATATATATATATATATATATATATATATATATATATATATATATATATATATATATATATATATATATATATATATATATATATATATAAGGTGGATGAATTTAGGACTTCTGTGTCTCTGAGTGTAATTTTCAATTAGTTTTTTCTTAATATATTCATAGCTTCCAACTTGACAGTAATATCATCTAGAATTTTGTCGTCTCCGTGAAGGGTATTTTGACGTGTTAGAAAAGTTAGAATATTTCTAGTTATGACAGTGTGGGTCTTTTAACAGGAATGAACTGCTAAGTATGGCCCATTAGGCCGAAAGTGTTACTCTGTTATGTATCTTTACTGGGGAAAAGTATCGCCAACCAGTTGCTTCTTCAGTCCAATACAAAGAAGAACGGTGGAAGATGGGGAGTGTGAGGTAATCAGTCCCTTAGCCTGGAGTCCGTGTATTCAGTCCATCAACCATAGACTGAAAATATGGAATTAGGGACTGATTACCACGCACTCCTAATATTCCACGTCTCTTTGCACTGGACCAAAGTGATTGGACTGAAGAAGCCACTTCACATCTCTAATTTAACAACAGAGTAATGGGTGCTACTTTGGTATGCCGTCTACATTGCCAACGTGATCTACAGGAGTCAAATTAGATTAGGTTAGGTTAGGTTAGGCTATTACTTTTTTTGTTGTAGATCGCATACCAAAGTAGTACCGAGTAATGGGTTTCTGATTTACCGTGTTAGAAACTGAGACTAGTGCTGCCTCAAGGCAGCATCTTTTCTGGAGTTCAGGTTTTGGAAGTCAACAGCAAAGATTATCTTTGCACAACTTTATCTCTCAGATATCTTTATCCCGAAACGTTTCGCCTACACAGTAGGCTTTTTCAGTCGAGTACAGAGGAGGCAGAAGTAATAAAGACGTGAAGACAATATTATCAGTCCATCAACCTTAGAAGTGGTCAGTTCCTCAGCCTGGAGAAGAGTTTTGTTCCATAGTCTGGAACAATGTGGAGTTGAAGTAACAGTAAGGTAACTAAGTCACAATGCCGATAAAGGTGGCATTTTAAAAAGTTCCTGGAGAGCGAAACGTCGCCACAATAAACTGTCACATTAGTTGCACTTGTGGCCTTTTACTTAACAAAATGTCGGTAATTCTACCAGCATTAATACAAGCCTACTGTGTAGGCGAGACTTTCCATCAATAAAGATATCCAACAATACAATAGGAGAACAGGCCTATTGCATGGGCCAACAGGCCTATTAGTGGGCCAATAGGCCTATTGCAGTGTTGCTCCTTTATGTTCTAATGTCTATTTCATCTACATATCTATCCAGTCTATTTCCAAGGCTACCCAAAATGTTAGCTTCATTGACTCAGGTCCTCATTATATCCATCCCTTTGGACTAATATATTTGTGTAGTCGAATATGCTATATGCTTCAGTAAGCTATAATTAGATTAGAGCAGAAAGCTCGCATTACGCCCTGATTGTTGACATCCTGTCCTGGGCATCAACTCAGAGTTCATCCAGCCAAGAAATCAAGCCAGAGCTCCTTTCAGAAGAGAATGGAGCTACCACTGAGCTGCGGGTCACACACGCTACCATTGAGCTACGGGGCACACAAGCTACCACTGAGCTACGGGATCACAAACGCTACCACTGAGCTACGGGACCACACACGCTACCACTGAGCTACGGAACCACACACGCTACCACTGAGCTACGGGACCACAAACACTACCACTGAGCTACGGGATCACACACGCTACCACTGAGCTACGGGACCACACACACTACCACTGAGCTACGGGACCACACACACTACCACTGAGCTACGGGATCACAAACGCCACCACTGAGCTACGGGACCACAAACGCTACAACTGAGCTACGGGACTACACACGCTACCACTGAGCTACGGGATCACACACGCTACCACTGAGCTACGGGATCACACACGCTACCACTGACCTACGGGTCACACACGCTACCACTGAGGTACGGGACCACACACGCTACCACTGACCTACGGGTCACACACGCTACCACTGAGCTACGGGATCACACACGCTACCACTGACCTACGGGTCACACACGCTACCACTGAGCTACGGGATCACAAACGCTACCACTGACCTACGGATCACACGCTACCACTGAGCTACGGGATCACAAACGCTACCACTGACCTACGGGTCACACACGCTACCACTGAGCTACGGGATCACAAACGCTACCACTGACCTACGGATCACACGCTACCACTGAGCTACGGGATCACAAACGCTACCACTGACCTACGGATCACACACGCTACCACTGACCTACGGGTCACACACGCTACCACTGAGCTACGGGACCACACACGCTACCACTGACCTACGGGTCACACACGCTACCACTGAGCTACGGGATCACAAACGCTACCACTGACCTACGGATCACACGCTACCACTGAGCTACGGGATCACAAACGCTACCACTGACCTACGGGTCACACACGCTACCACTGAGCTACGGGATCACACACGCTACCACTGACCTACGGGTCACACACGCTACCACTGACCTACGGGTCACACACGCTACCACTGACCTACGGGTCACACACGCTACCACTGAGCTACGGGTCACACTCGCTACCACTGACCTATGGGTCACACACGCTACCACTGAGCTACGGGACCACACACGCTACCACTGACCTACGGGTCACACACGCTACCACTGAGCTACGGGATCACAAACGCTACCACTGACCTACGGATCACACGCTACCACTGACCTACGGGATCACAAACGCTACCACTGACCTACGGGTCACACACGCTACCACTGACCTACGGGTCACACACGCTACCACTGAGCTACGGGACCACACACGCTACCACTGAGCTACGGGATCACACACGCTACCACTGAGCTACGGGTCACACTCGCTAGTACACAACTTTCACCAAACATTCTTGCAGCTCCTGAAGGATTTATACACTACCTGAATATATGAATTCCCTAAAACGTATGCTGTGCAAATATTTAATCTTCTCAGAGTCATATTTTTACAGAGTTTTAAAAGGGCAACTTGATAGGAGGAGACTGCTGGAGTGCCAACTATGACAGCCGCTCTAGTGACTCCCTAAAGCAGTAGACGTGACCAGGGTAAAGTACCAGGGAGGTAGAGATGGGGAGGATATAGAGGGGGAGAAAGGGAGGGTATAACAAGAGTATGGGCCAACAGGCCTGCTGCAGTGTTCCTCCTTTCCTATGTTCTTATGTTCTTAGGAGAAAGAGAGAAAAGGTAGAGAGGGAAAAAGTAGAGGTTGGATAAATACACGAGTGAGAAGGGTTGGATTTGAATGGGACTTCAACAAGAGTTAATAAGAACATAAGAAAGGAGGAACACTGCAGCAGGCCTGTTGGCCCATACTAGGCAGGTCCTTTACAATTCATCCCACTAACAAAACATTTGACCAACCCAATTTTCAATGCTACCCAAGAAATAAGCTCTGATATGCGTTATCAAAGCTTATTTCATGGGTAGCGGTGAAAATAGGTCGAACACATATATTTGATAGTGTGGGCCAGTAGGCCTGCTGCAGTGTTCCTCCTTTCATATGTACTAAGAGAGACAAGAAAGAGAGAAAAAGGAAGTAGTGACGAAGACAAAAAGAAACGGGAAAAAGGACGAAGTCGAGTGGGAAATGTAATAAATGGTTTGAAAACCGACAAGTTGAAGCTTCACGAAACGTTTCGCCACACACTGGCTTCTTTAGCCCAGTACAAAGCAGAGAGGGATTAGGAGAGGAGGGACTGATTACCTCAAACTCCTCCTCTCCTTACCCCTCTCTGCTTTGCATTGCACTGAAGAAGCCAGTGTGTAGCGAAACGTTTCATAAGAACATAAGAACATAAGAATGTAGGAACACTGCAGAAGGCCTACTGGCCCATACGAGGCAGGTCCTTATCAAAACGACATCTACCTAAAGCTACTCAAGAAACAACTCCCGCACCTCCCAACACCAATCAAACCCAGCCCCTCCCACTCATATATTTGTCCAGTCTCTTCTTAAAGCTACCCAAGGTCCTAGCCTCTATCACCCCACTGGGAAGACTGTTCCACGCATCTACAACTCTGTTAGAAAACCTTAATAAAGATTCCCATATGTTGCATAAGTGTCTCAATCGAGTGTGAGAGATACAGGAAGGGGGAGAGACATGGACGCACTTGCTGACGAATCAAATCAAAATCATATACTGTATTCATATCAAGATTGATGGACTGATTATATCAACTCCAGGCTGAGGGACTAATTACCTCAGTCTCCTTTAGTGAAATTGAGACACATGTGCAACATCTGGGTATCTTTATTGTAGACGTTTCGCCATCCAGTGGCTTTATCAATACAAATTCCAGGACATAACTTGAAGACAGGAGAACTATGTACAGAAGATGAGGTAATCAGTCCCTCAACCTAGCAGTAGGTGCGAAGAGCACCGTAGTCGTGGAGATTCTGAAGCAGAAGCAAGGCGCCTGACGCTTATATAGTAACGTCAGGTGGAAATGGGACGGGTAGCAGACGAGGGTATAGTCACTGGTAGGTGGGATTACTCAGTGGAAGTAGGTCCTTCCCAAAGAAATGGGTTAGTTGTAGTAGTAGTTGTCGTAGTCGTGAAGGTTGTGTACATGTCCTCAGAATCAAGATTACATGATGTTGCAGTGTCTGACAAGTTGTGCAAGAATGGTATACAATACCGACAAGATGAAATTGAGACATGTTGAGGGACTAAATATTGGATAAGTACATCACCGGCAGTGGACGTAGAAATTACGACAATCCATTGACACACACTCAGTTCACGGAGTTCACTACCTTTTCAGAAGATAGGCACATGGCTTCTGCCGAAAAGAAGAGGTCACGATGCTCCATGAACACGACGGAGGACTCAGATTTGGAAATGTGGGGCGAAATTCTAGCGAAGAAGTTGCGAGAGGAAGAGGAAGATCCTGTTCACATTGTAGCAGATCTGACAGTCCCAACCATGGAGCCAGCGACAATAGAAACAGGTGCGGAAATAAACACCGCACCCCACGAAAACCAAGAGGGATGGAACACTGTGGACAAGAAGAAGAAGCACCGTCCGTCCAAGGAGCAGGCAAACCAGCTCAACCGACCTGGCAAATTCAAGGTGAAGTCTTATGGGGACCACAGAACCCACTATGGGGTTGTTTCATACCTGGAATCACGACACAACCTGAAGTTCAAGATATGGTTCAACTTGAGGGGAGAACCAATATTGACTCCTCTCAACAAGGAAATGTATACCACCTTGAAGAGAGTCATGGAGACAGATCGCTCATTCACCCTGGAGGAACTGGACTCTCGGCAGAAGATCACCAAGGGTGTAGTGATGCGATACCCGCTGATGATGCCCATCGAGGCAGTAGCAGCTCACCCCAGTGTGGTGTCAGCTCAACGTCTCAAGGCAAAGACGGCAGGCAACGCACCAACCCGACAGGTTCTCATTCAGCATGTAGGACCACTGCCATCCCAGCTGGACCTCGGTTCTTGGGGCAGGTACGATGTCAGGACCTTCACAGCAGAACCAGTTCGCTGTTTCAAGTGTCAGCGTTATGGACACCTGGGTGCACTCTGTCCGAACAGAGTAATCTGCGGTGTCTGCAGCCAGCACCACCCTACCGAGGAATGCATCACCAAGCTGAAAAATGCATCGCCACCCACTCCACAATGCCCGAACTGCAGGCAGAAACACCATGCCTGGAATCCTCGATGCCCCGAGAGGCTCGCCAGAATTCAAGAAGTCTGGAAGACGCCAAAAACTCGGCAACAGGCTACGACGGATCATCAAACGATGGGTGCAGAGAACCCTGCCATACCGCAGATCTCTCAGCAGCTAAACCAAGTCAATGCCCAGGAATTCCCAACCCTAGAAGCCTCAACCAGGCGTCAAGGTCAAGAACCTCCTGCACCCCTACCTCAACGAAGAAACAGAAACAAGAGGAACAGGAGGCGTCAACAGGGTGCATCGGGTCAATGCGATCAGCAGGCTGCACTAAACGAGCCCCCACCGGCCATAGCACGACAACGCAGGCACTCCTTACCCGGCACAGGCGCTTTGCAGACTCAACTGGCACCTCACCAGCAGATCCCGGCTACTCAACCTGGTATACAGCAACAGACCACGGTGCATACAATAAAGAAATCCAACCCTCAGCAGTCCCTACAGACCACAGCAGCCCAGATAATATCCACTGTTTCGAACCCATCTCCAAAGCAGGCCCTCACCAGGGAGGATCTCGTAGCACTCATCAAGGTGTTCACGGATCTTATTTGCAACACAATCAACTCCACGGAACAACAGAGCGCATTCCGGCAGATGGTCAGTACTCTCCTGAGAGTGTGCTTTCTGACCGAAGAGGAGACAGTGGATGCCATGAATTTGCAGGTTCTCAGAGCGGGCAGGACTCAGTCTCCAGCTCAGGAAACAACAGCGATGGAATAACCTTGGTACCAAATCACACCCTCAAGGTCCTACAATGGAACATTCAGGGCCTGAGGGGCAAACAGCACCTCTTGCTGGAGGCAGTAATTCGGGATCGGGTTGACATCGTCTTGCTACAAGAAACTCTGACTGTCCCGACTATGTGCCCAAGACTACCCGGTTTTGCTGGGTATTTTCGGCACATGGACCCGGGCATTCACTGCAGAGGCACAGCTGTATTTGTATCCAATACAATACCTCACGAGGTTATAGCCAACCCTGTGGACTGTGGGGAGGATGTCGAGGTACAGGCCATCCTTGTGCACATACCTGGGGCGCCCATTACCATCTATAACATCTACAAGAACCCAAGACACACCCTCGACATTGCAGAGCTCCTCGCACTAGCACGCACTGAGTGTATTATTGTGGGTGGAGATTTCAACGCACATCACCCTATTCTGCACTCTCACTCAGCAACCAATGCTGCTGGCAGACATATAGCAATGCTCCTACACGATATTCCAGAGGTAAAGTTGCTAAACAATGGAGACCCCACACACCTGTTGGGTGGCTGCCTCGACCTTACCTTCGGGTCAAGACAACTCGCAGCAGGAGCCACATGGGAAACTCATCCTCACCTTGTCAGTGACCACTTTGCAGTGATCACCACCTTCAACATCAACAGGCCTCCCACAGTTGTGCTGCCTCCTAGATGGGACGTAAAGAGGGCCAACTGGAAGGTGTTCCAGGATTATCTTCATAACTGGTGGTCCACATACTCTCTATCTGAAGACTGTGATACGGCTGAACAGGAGCTAATCACTGTTCTCATCCAGGCAGCAGAGTGCGCAATTCCAAAGAAGTCCGCAGGACGCACTCACAAAAGAGACTGGTGGTTCTACAACGACGAGGTGCGGGAGCAGAACCACCGCATCAACTCTTTTAGGAAGCTATACAGGCGTAACCCTACGGCAGAGAACAGGAATACTCTGAGAGCCATTGTGCAGCATGCCCGCAGAATCTCTCTCAGAGTAAAAACTGAGAAATGGCTGGAGTGGTGCTCAACATTCGGGCATCACACCACCTTATCTGAGATATGGGGCAAGCTCAACATAGCAACTGGCAAGAGCAAGCCGAGGCCACCAGCACACCCGAACCCATCCCAGGAAGCAGAGAAACTAGTGGAGCTTTTCACTTCCAGGGGAGCCTCCACTCAGCTCCCACAGGACATCCGGAATATACAGACGGATCTTCTGCCACAGCGCCAGCTAACGATACAAGCTGCATGTGAGTCGGAAGATGTGACTGATGTAGACCTCACGGACTTGGAACTCCGACGTGCCATTAAGAACACAGGTGACACTGCCCCGGGCATCGATGGTGTGACGTACTCCATGATTGCACGGGCTGGGCAGAGTGGATGGGAGGCCATACTAGACGTCATTAACAAGTCGTGGAGGGCCAGGACACTCCCAGCAGCTTGGAAGAAAGCTACAATCGTACCAATTCCAAAGCCCAAGGACCCAGGCAGTATGAGACCCATATCGCTGACCAGCTGCTTAGCCAAGACTGCTGAGAGGATGGTGTTAAACCGCCTCCTATGGAAACTTGGACCCTCTCATCATCACATATTTGGCTTCACCAAAGGAGTGGGAACAGCAGAGTGCATAACCACTCTACTAAGCCAGATTGCTGATAGCAACAAAAAACCTAGTATCGTCGTTTACCTCGACCTTGAGAAGGCATTTGAGCTAGCCAGCCCCACAGCAATTCTGGCAATACTAGCTCGGAAGGGAATCAAAGGACGCCTCCTGGCCTGGATAGAGTCCTACCTTAGGGGCAGGCAGGCCTGTGTCAGCTTTCAGGGACACTACTCTTCCTTTAAAACCCTGGAAAACGGTACGCCACAAGGAGGTGTGCTCAGTCCTACCCTGTTTAACATCCTTATGCAGGAACTTGTGAGCCTTCCCTTTCATAGTGGTACACAGCTCCTCAGCTATGCTGATGATCTTGCACTAGTAGTGAATGGGAAAGGCAATTTAGAACGACAGGCTCAGAGAGCTTTGGACCTAATTACGCAGTCTTGCAAGGAACTAGGCCTCAAGATCTCGGCCGAGAAATCTCTTGCAATGATGTTCAAGGGACCAGATCCTATGAATAGATTACGTATTCAGGATATAGAACTTGAGTGGACAGGCTCCTACCTGTACTTGGGAATCTACATTGATAAAAAGCTGACCTTTCAGAAACAGGCCGAGTATGTCAGGTCACGTGCTCTACTCAGACTCAACGCCATGAGAGCCATGACGAGGCACCGTGCAGGGGCAAGCAAAGATGTACTTCGCTTGTACTATATACAAGCTATACGCTCGCTCATTGACTACGGTGCACCGGCTTTAGCTCATCTCTTCCCGCAGAGCAGGCAAAGGGTGGAGGTCGTACAAAACCAGGCGATAAGAACTATGCTTGGTGCCCCCATCTGGACCAACACAGTATGTCTCAGATCTGAGGCCCGGCTTCCTTCCTTGGCTGACAGAGTAAGATACATAAACGCCTGCAAAGTGGCCACGATTCTGCACCGGCAGCAAGGTACCCCACTAAGGAGACGGATATTAACAACCATGTCACAAGATCCCACACTCTTCACGGACTACTCCTGGATTCGTTCGTTTTGTGCTGCTGGGCGGAAGCTGCTGCCTGTACAGCTGCTCTGTGAGAAGAGTTGTGACCTTCCTGTTGCTGGGTACCATCCACCACCTCCCTGGCGCCCAGATCCAGCCGATGTTTTCATCATGCAGCTACCCATCTCTAAGTGTCTCTGCAGTCAAGACACCCTCAGCAATCATGCTGAGACAAGCATGGCACTGGCAGAGGGAGGCACATGTGCAGTGTATTTCACAGATGGTTCTGTCGACCCTGACAGGAAGAGAGCAGCAGCTGGACTGTACCACAATGGTCACACACAAGGCTGGCGACTCCCTGACCACTGCACGATCCTTCAAGCTGAGCTGGTGGCGATTCAGCAGGCATTGTCACATGCCCTACGACATCGACTCCGACCTGTCATACATGTTGATTCCACCTCTGCAATCAATGCCCTCTCCCATCCTCAACCACAGGATAATGTTCACCTCATCACATCGATCCTGAGCATAATGACAGCCTTAGAAGTTCAGGGTAATAGATCGACATTGAACTGGATCCCCAGCCATGCTGGCATCCGGGGAAATGAGGCGGCAGATGATGCAGCCAAGGCAGCAACAGACTATCCACATGTTGGGATTACTGTCCCAATCAGCCTACGACAGACCAAACTGGTGGCTGCCAGAGCCACGAAACTTATGGGGGAGGTCTTAGGTGATACCCCATCTCAACAGTGGTACCGAGCAGCGACTCAGGGAGAACCCCCTCCATATGATAGAAGCTGGTCCAGAGCGCAGTGTACCGCCATCCATCGGCTTCGTTTGGGCTTTCCCACAGCCAAGATGATGGTAGACAAGGCTGAGGAGGAGATGTGCCAGTACTGTCAGCACGTTGTCCAGCGGCCCCTAACACACTATCTTCTAGAGTGCGAAGCTACTGAGACACTCCGCAGGCAACTAGGGGTGATATTCCCTCCCGAAGAGGACCCAGAGATGACTGCGGCCACACTAGTGTACCATGGAGTCAACGAACCAGACAAGCTGTTACCTGTGATAATGACATATCCTCGGGTCATCGCAAGATTGAGACCCGTGCCAGGACTACGGTCTTGGCGAACATTATACATACACATACTTCATCTCCATATTGTTTCATACTATGGAACAATGCTCTTCTCCAGACTGAGGGACTGACCACCTCAAAACTTTAAGGGTGATGGACTGATTACATCGTCTTCAAGTATCTTCTGCTTCTATCAACTTTTCTGAACTCGACTGAAGAAGCCTACTGTGTAGGCGAAACCCTGAATGGGTTACAATGATTATTATGTATATATATTGTATATTACCTTTTCATTTAATTTTATATTGCTTATATTTGCGATAATAGCTAAATCGTAAATGTATGACTTTATATTATTATTTGACTGTTATATTGTTATTTAGCTTATGTTGTTAGGATGTATATAAAATGTGCTCAGTTAGGCTTGATTGTCAAACGACTGTAATTATCGCTTGTCGCTCGTTATACTGCCGGCTTCTGAGCTGCAGTTGTCCACGTAGCTATCACGTGATCGAGGGGGGGGTGTCCTCACCTCTCGTGAAGTAGTCAGTCTGCTGGAGACTCGCTTGGTGGTTGGACAGATTGTCTGTCTCATTATTCTTGTTAGTTCTGTAGAACTCTGTTCTCAGAACATTGTAAAGACTTAGTGATTTTCGACGTTGTACTGAGGTTGTGTGTCACTTAGAGACACTGAACATCTCAGGTCCTTAGCTATAGCTTCTGACCTAATTTTGTACTGGTTCCTGTGTATTGTCACAGTCACAGTTTTTCCTATGCTGAACGTAGATTCAGTATTATGGGAGTTTTGTAACTGTCGTGGAGGATCTGCAGATGGTCCCTACTTAGTGTCGTTATATTATCTCCTTGTTCCTGATTCTGTGTCGCAGTCGCTTGATATTGCATTGCTATTGGGCTTAGCATTCTTTGTTGTTCAAGCAGACTGTTCGGGTTGCCAGTCGGTCAAGAAGTCAGTTTATTTGAGGACTTTGTCAGTCACTTGTTTAAGTCTTATTCGAGTCTTGAGACATAGCTAACTACTTAAGAGCACTTACACGCATACTCACACTTGTACATATTTGTAATATCTTATTAAATGTTAATGTACCTGACGGTACTTAAGAATTATAAATGTGATATGTGCTTTCAGCACAATAATATTGAACTCGAGAGATTGATTTTATTTTGATTGCTGTAATTAATTTAATTTGATAATATACCTCTAGACAACTTATAGACTTAATAAATTTATTAAATTTTAATTTCTCTAGTTAGTAGCCTACCAGTTGTAATCCTAAAGAACTATTGAACCATACTGAATTCAATGGATAATTGGACAAGGATACTGACTACTTGTTACGAAAACCCAGTAACAGGCTGGATGCTAGAAGGGCAGTCCTTTCTAGTATTCACTGGAGATCTCTAAGCTTTTAGAATCGCGTTTTTTGTAACACGTCGCATCATTGTAGAAACCTTTCTCCCTCGGGAGCCAGAGACGGGTCATCGCAAGATTGAGACCCGTGCCAGGACTACGGTCTTGGCGAACATTATACATACACATACTTCATCTCCATATTGTTTCATACTATGGAACAATGCTCTTCTCCAGAATGAGGGACTGACCACCTCAAAACTTTAAGGGTGATGGACTGATTACATCGTCTTCAAGTATCTTCTGCTTCTATCAACTTTTCTGAACTCGACTGAAGAAGCCTACTGTGTAGGCGAAACGTTTCACAATAAAGATACCTAACTGTTGCATATGTGTCTTACCTAACATCATGAACGGTAATGGGATCAATCCTATTATTTGCCTCAGTGCTGGAGGCAATGATGTAGGCAAGCGTAGAAGTGAGGATTTAGTTAGAAGGTTCAAGACAGCAATGGACATAATTAGGAAGAAGGGGGGGGCGCCCTGTTATATGTGGCCTTTTGCCAAGAAGGGGTATTGGAAATGAATGGTTGTCCAGAGGAATCGGTATTAATTGTTGGCTGGATAAACACTAAGGATAATGCAGTATCATTCATTGACCTTTGGGACAACTTCTATGGCCGAAATGACATGTATGCCAGGGATGGAGTTCACTTATCCAGGGCAGGTGTGGGTTTTCTTGCTAGCTCAATTGAGGGGGCTGTTAGAACTTTAAACTAGGATTAGTTAGGGGTATGAGTTTAGAAATAATAAATAATGAGTATGGATATATTGACTTATGCTCTGATATTAAGAATCTTTATATTAACTGTCATGGAATAATTTCATAAAATGTGTAAAAGCAAAGATGGTATAAACCTTGGTAATAAATACCGACAAGTTGGTTTAGAAAGACACGTAAGCAAACACTATAACATATTTATTAGAAAACGTTTCGGTCCTGGGGCCTTGATCACTTCTAACATACAGAAGTATGTATAATGTTCGCCAAGACCATAGTCCTGGCACGGGTCCCAATCTTGCGATGACCCGTCTACATACAGAGGTAGAAAGACATTATATATATAGGCGGAGAGTGAGATGTGACGCACGTGACCTGAGGAATGTCGTAAGAACATAAACCAAAAGCAAAGATAAATAGGAAAAATGTGCAGAAGAAAAAACACATGGTGGTATTTTATGCTAACAGTCGAATGCAAGAAATAAGATTAATTAACTACGTTTGGTAGCATGTGCTGGGAACTTCGATGTCATTGCATTAACTGAAACCTGGTATGATTTAAAGAGTCGGGATATGATTGCTGAGTGTAATATTCAAGGGTTTAAGTTGTTCCATGTGGATAGATGTGATGGAAAGGGGGGAGGAGTTGCATTATATGTTCGAGAAAATATTAATTGTTGCATAGAAACAGGTATAAAAATATATGGAACAATAACAGAATCTGTTTGGGTAGAGTTTGTAGGTCAAGAAAAACTAATTCTAGGTGTAATATACCGACCTCCAGGCTTGGATCACGATAGAGGGAGACTTCTTTGGGACGAAATTGTTAGGGCTTCTAGACACAATAACATAGTGATAGTAGGGGATTTTTAACTTTAGTCTAATTGACTGGAATTCTTTGACAGGTAATCAGGAGTCCAGTAATTTTATGGAAACAGTTCAGGACTGTTTTCTGAAGCAGTGTGTAACAGCCTACCAGGGGTAATAATTTGCTAGACCTAGTCTTGTCAAATAAGGAAACACTCGTAAATAATCTGGAGATCACTGAAGAGCTTGGCGCACGTGATCACAAATCCATCACTTTTAGCATTAACTAGGAATGCAAGAATAATGATAATACGGTAAAAATCCAGTAAAATCTCCCGTACCCAATGACACCAATCAAACGCAGCCCCTCCCACTCATATATTTGTCCAATCTCTTTTTAAAGGCACCCAAGGTCCTAGCCTCCATCACCCCACTGGGAAGATTGTTCCACGCATTCAAACTCTGTTAGAAAACCAGTACTTACCTATGTCCTTTCTAAATCTAAAGTTATCCAACTTAAATCCATTATTTCTGATTCTTACCTGGTTCGACACCCTCAGTACTTTATTAATATCTCCTTTGTTTATGCCCGTCATCCACTTATACACTTCAATGATATCTCCCCTCATTCTACGCCTCTCCAGAGAGTGGAGATTTAAGGCTTTAAGTCTATCTTCATACGGGAGATTCCTTACACAGTAAATCATCTTAGTCATTCTTCTCTGTATGTTCTCTAATGAGTCTATATCCATCCTGTAGTAAGGAGACCAAAACTGAGCGGCATAATCTTAATGAGGCCTCACTAGTGATGGATAGAGCTGTAATATGACTTTTGGACTTCTGTTACTTATACTTCTTGAGATAAATCCAAGTAATCTGTTAGCATTGTTGCGCACACTAAGGCACTGCTGTCTTGGCTTTAGATTTCTTCTTACCATGACTCCCAAGTCTTTTTCACATTCTGTATGATCAAGCTCTACTTCACCTAGATTATAGCTTCGAGGGTTATTTTCATTACCAAGGACAAGTACCTCACACTTATCCACATTGAACTTCATCTGCCATTTTTCAGACCAAGACATTAATTTGTCCAAATCCTCCAGGAGCTCATTGCTATCCTCCTCAGAATGAATTATACGGCCTATCTTCGTATAATCATCAAATTTGCTCATGTCACTCTTAATCACTTCATCAAGGTCATTAATGTAAATTATGAAAAAGAAAAGGCCTAAAACTGATCCTTGTGGAACGCCACTAGTGACTAATCCCCATTCAGATTTGACACCATTACTCGAAACACACTGCTTTTGTTACTCTTATCGCGGGTTCTAACCCCACCTGTGGTATAGTTTGTTTGCAATCGAGTCATTACAATTTCATGAGTCAATACTTGTCTTGCCAGAAGTGTAAGAAAACATTTCTATTTTCAGTGTACTGTACAGTATTTGGTTTTCTGCGACCCTGTGAGTCCTGTAAAGTTTAGTCTCCCACGTCTGGTCTGATTACTGGGTCATGTACACAGTCTGATTTCCCGAGGGGAATCCTGAGTGACAAGTACCTGCTTACTCCCTAAAGTTCCATGACCGAATCTAATTGGTCAAGTTTAAAATTCAAGAAAAACTCACCATTACTGTGTGTGTGTGTGTGTGTGTGTGTGTGTGTGTGTGTGTGTGTGTGTGTGTGTGTGTGTGTGTGTGTGTGTGTGTGTGTGTACTCGCCTATTTGTGGTTGCAGGGGTCGATTCATCTCCTGGCTCCGCCAGTGGTCGCTACTGGGACCACACACTACCTACTCCACGAGCTTTATCGTACCTCTTCTTAAACTATGTATGGATCCTGCCTCCACTACATTACTGTTTTTTGTGTGTGTGTACTCACGTATTTGAGGTTGCAGGGGTCGAGTCACATCTCCTGGCTGCGTTTGTGTGTAGTTTAATTTTGTTGATATTTCTAAAATATTTACGAATTTTTTCCTTCTTTATTTTTCTCCATTTCCACCATCTTTATCATTTCTTCTCTTCTACTTCCTTCTACAAATTGATCCTCTTCATCTTCCTACTCTTCCTTCTCCACATTCCTCTTTCTTTCTCCTCCCACCTACTTTCTCCCCCTTTCCCTCTTCCTCCTACCTCCTCCCAACCCTCCTTCCTTTCTTCTCCCTCCCCTCTTCCCTTCTCCACCACTCTTCTTATTTCCCCTTTCTCCTCCCTTCCCTCCACCCTTCTCCTCCTTTCTCCTCTTCCACCCTCTTCCTACCTTCTCCTCCCCACCCTTTTTCCTTCCCCTTTCCTTCACCCTACCCTCTTCACCCTTCTTCTCCCCCTACCTCCTCCATCTCACCCTTCTCCTTCCTTCCTCTTCCTCTCCCTCTCTCCTCCTCCACACACAAGTGGAGACTTACTTTACTAACTTACATATTTACCCCCCCAAAAAAAGTCGACAAGAATTTCGAAAAAAATTTATAAGAATTTTTAGTACACAACTTGAGAAGTAAATTTTTTATCAATCTTTTTTATTGTATAATTTTTTTTTGAAGGATTTTTTTTCGACTTGGGTGTTTAGTCACTAGCACCACTCTCAGTGCTAGTAGTCACTAGCACCATCATAGTGCTAGTAAGCACTAGCGCTTTCATAGTGCTAGTAATCACTAGCGCTTTCATAGTGCTAGTAATCACTAGCGCTTTCATAGTGCTAGTAATCACTAGCACTATCACAGTTCTAGTAATCACTATCACTAACACAGTGCTAGTCACTATAACTATCATAGTGCTAGTAGTCACTAGCATTATCAGTGCTAGTCACTGGCACTATCATAGTGCTAGTCACTAGCACTATTAGTGCTAGTCACTAGCACTATTAGTGCTAGTTACTAGCACTATTAGTGCTAGTCACTAGCACTATCATAGTGCTAGTAGTCACTAGCACTATTACAGTTGTAGTCACTAGTTTCTCTGCTTTCTTTTAAACAAGGTTGAGAATGTGTTCTGAGACAGAATGAGGCATCAGAATGCCTTCCAAGGCGACTATCATAGTTATTGATTCCTCATTCCACTTCCTTCGAAGGAGAATGAGGCATCAATGGCTTCGGAGGAGACATTAGAATGAGTTATCAGAATGCCTTCTGAGGAGACAGTATAAGGAATCAGAATGCCTTCGGAGGAGACATTAGAATGCATTTTCAGAATGCCTTCTGAGGAGACAGAATGAGTTATCAGAATGCCTTCTGAGGAGACAGTATGAGGAATCAGAATGCCTTCGGAGGAGACATTAGAATGAATTTTCAGAATGCCTTCTGAGGAGACAGAATGAGGAATCAGAATGCCTTCGGAGGAGACAGAACGAGATGTCAGTGCCTTCAGAGGGGAAAATTAAATACCAGTGCAGAATAATGCGATCCTTTGTTGACAACGTTTCGCCCACAGAGTTCTCTTTATCAAATCACAAACATATCTACTTGGGTAAACAGTGCACGAGTATACATGGGGTCGAGAATCAGGTGAATGCTACGTGGGTTGGATTTGAGACGGACCTGCACGGGACAAAGCTTATAATTACTCTACGCTTACTTACGGTGTCGTGGTGAGAGTAGAAGCGGAGAGTATCGTGTTCGTTGGTAGATTTTCGTTAGATTTTAGCACGAAGAACGTTGTTAACTATGCAAAACTCTTCTCCAGGCTGAGGGACTGACCACCTCAGGGCTACGTCTTCAAGGGGTGGACTGACGACGTCGTTTTTACATCTCGGCTGCTTCTGCCTTCTTTGTATTCGACTGAAGAAGACTGTATAGGCGAAACATGTGTCGTAATTATCAATTTGTCGGTATTGATTGCAATTATCATATCCTAAATTATCACAGATAATTTACAAAAATTATTTTTGTAATCCCCTCCACTTTAGCCTTAATATTTTTAGGTTCGTATCAATTTGCTTTTGTGTATTTTCGAATCTGTTCTTTTATACATTTTTGAAAAACTCAAACCCACTTCAATATTTTTTTTTTTTTGGGGGGGGGGTCGTTTTAGTTCCGTTATTTGGAAGAGCAAATGAGCCAACTCCCACGTTTTATTAAGAGTTTTATAAGCTTTCAAGAGTCAGTTTTAAAACCTGTACTTCTCCTAAATACTCTTCTTCACATATCTCTATGAAAAAAAATAATCAACAAATCTTATTAAAACTCAAGTATACACTTTTGCCTTTAATTTTAGGCTATTGAAGAGTCAAGGAGAAATAAACCATACCACGGGTGAGGTTTGAACCCGCGGTCAGACTATCTGACCGTGGGTTCAATCCCCACCCGTGGTATGGTACGTTCTCTCACACATACCTCAATAAAACCCTTCATAAACCCCTTATAAACCATGAAAAAAATAGACAAATGCAGTACAATGCGATCTTTTATTAAATTACAAAAAAAGGCACTGAACAATACGCAAATTACCCGCACATAGAAGAGGGGAGCTTACGACGACGTTTCGGTCCGACTTGGACCATTTACAAAGTCACACTAACCAGAAGTGGAGCAGGACGGCTACCAACATCTTCAAACACATCTGGGAGAACATCTTCCACGCTCACCCACCTCACCCTAACGTTATTCAACACATTCAGAACATAGAACACTGGAACACTGCACACACACAAGATACAACACCAGACAGCCACATACATCTAGACACTCTTACCTCCTCCCAAGAACTCGACACTCCTTTCACCAACACAGACATTAAAACTCTCCTCAGACACCTTCCTCCAAAGGCTCCTGGTGCCTCTGGCCTAAACCATATTATCCTGAAACACCTTCCTGACTCTATCATTACTGCCTACACAAACCTCCTCAATGCCTCCCTTGCCTCTGGATACTTCCCTTCCCTCTTCAAAGCTGCTACTGCTATCCTCCTTCCTAAACCCAATAAAGACCACTCTGACCCTAGAAACTATCGCCCTATCAGCCTCCTCGAAACTTTAGGAAAACTCTTTGAAAAACTCATTAATCATCGCCTTCGCAGATACCTGGAACATAATTCTCTACTTTCAGATGGCCAGTTTGGCTTCAGAACACACAGATCCACACAGGATGCCATTAACATCATTCTCAACTACATCCACATAAACACAAAACAAAGAAACAGGACAGCCCTGGTTGCAAAAGACGTTGAAAAAGCTTTTGACACTGTGTGGCACGAGGGGCTCAAGTACAAACTCTGCACTAACTTCAACCTGCCTCTCAATACTCGTAAACTCCTCTGCAACTTCCTAGACGGCCGTACCATGAGAATCAAATTCCAAGGCTGTTACTCTGACTACTTCACACTAAATGCTGGAGTACCCCAGGGATCTGTCCTTTCCCCTACCCTCTACATTTTATACACTAACGACATTCCAACACCTATATACCACAACTCCATCACACTAGCCTATGCAGACGACATTACACAACTTATCACTCATGCCAATATAGATACACTCACACACAAAACACAAAATGAGGTTGACAGGATAGCCATCTGGGAACAAAAATGGAGGATCAAAACCAATGCAGCAAAATCCAGCATTACGTATTTTAACTACAGGAAACGTGATCCTCCATTACCTGTCGAACTCAGAACAGCTGACACCCGCACTTACTTCCCTATCACACAATCTGTCACTGTCCTTGGCGTTAATCTTGACTACCTTCTTCGTTTACACGGACACATTCACTCAAGGCATGCAATAGCTAGTAAGGCCCTTGCGGGCCTCTACAAGCTGAAACATGCCTCTCAACGCACCAAACTACACCTCTACAAATCCCTAATACGTCCTCTGATAACTTACTCTCCTCTAGCCCTCTCTCTTGCAGCAAAAACAAACTTACTTAAACTGCAGCGTGTCCAGAACAAGGCGCTGCGCTGGGTGCTTGATGTCAGATGGGAGGACTTCGCCACAAGCGAGTCTCTCCATGCCCAGTTAGACGTCCCTGCGCTGAATCTGTACTGGAAGAGGCTCAGTGACAGACAGATAGACAAACTTGAGACACGACATGACTACTGGACCTCTCTCCTTGACGAAGACATTCGCAGACCCACAAACCAACACAACCTTTTCTACTCCTTGCATGATCCTGCTCCGGACCCTACTTACAAATAACCTTGGATCCGCTGACAGGTACCTTCTAAGACAGGTACCATTCTCTGACCCACGTTCGCCTTAGCTTTTTTGGGTTAAGACATGACTCAGTTCTGCACTCCTCTCTAGCTCTAAAGGTCGCAAGTCCCTTACTCCCAGCTCACCCCACCGGAGTCCCAACAGAAGAACAGGAATTTCTCCTTTCAATATCTGTCCCACGATCGCCTTTGCTGCTGGGTTAAGCCCTGGCTCTATTTCTACGACTAAGAACACTCCTCTCCAGCACTATTCTTCGTCTGTCCCGTCTTCCCCGCTCATCCTATTTGGGATCTTACCTGAACTTTCGTTCGTTCGTTACTTCTGGTTCACTCATACCCGCTTGATCACACAGTCCGATCACACAGTTGCTCTACAGTCAAGAAGCCTCTCTTCGACCCCGCCGGGGTGTAGAATTTATATTCTACAAACGTCACATCTTTTTCACAATGCTGTCGCATCGTGTGAAAATCAAGCCTGTGAATGGTGCAATAAATGACTCCTCGAAGTTAGCTTTAGCTACCGTCTTTAAGACCCGCCTGCAGGTCAAATTTACGGCAATTCACTCTGAAGGACTCCTTCATTGTCGTCTGCACAGACGACACGGAAGCATCAAAACTTATGGACGACTCTTCAATCAGGACCCTACAAACACAACAATTCACTCTATTTTGTAGGTGAATGGTTCAGAGAACCGACATGTTGATAAATTAGACACATGTGCAACTCTTGGGTATCTTTATTGAGGAAACGTTTCGCCACACAGTGGCTTCATCAGTCCATACAAAGTAGGCAGGAACAGTAGAGATGTGAAGACGATGTAATCAGTCCATCACCCTTGAAGTCGTAGAATTTGAGGTTGTCAGTCCCTCAGCCTGGAGCAGTTCAGTTCCATAGTCAGGAACTATCTGTTCCTGCCTACTTTCTGTATTCGACTGAAGAAGCCTACTGTGTAGGCGAAACGTTTCGGAATAAAGTTGTCTAACTGTTGCATATGTGTCTTACCTAACAGTCCATACAAAGGAGAATCTTGAAGAACAGGAGGAGAATGAGGTAATCAGTCCCTCAACCTTGAGTCGATGTGGTCAGTCCATCAATCTTAAATAGAATGTGGTTTATATGCTCCTTCTCCGCACGTATGCCGCATTCTATTCAAGATTGATGGACTGACCACATCGACTCAAGGTTGAGGGACTGATTACCTCATTCTCCTCCTGTTCTTCAAGATTCTCCTTTGTATGGACTGATGAAGCCACTGTGTGGCGAAACGTTTCCTCAATAAAGATACCCAAGAGTTGCACATGTGTCTAATTTATCATCAATTCACTCTATCCCAGTCTCCATTCTTGAAGTCGAAACGTTCGGTCTTTGTGAAAAGACTGGACAATATGGTCACCTCTCTCTCTACTGAAGCACTGAAGACATCTATTGAGGAACAAAACACCTGGGCCTCGGTAGACAGCATCTACAAGATCCCTAACGCCTCATCTATGCTAAAGATTACATTTTCAGACATCTCCATGGCTGCCCAAGCTCTCTGACGGTCTGGCCATCTCATATTACCACATTCACCCTAGTCATATAAAACAAGAACGTTTCACATACATCTCCCACTGCTGGACCTGCTACTCCTATAAACACAGCACCAAGGACTGCCCCATCAAGGATAAGAAGTTTTGTTCAAAATGTGGGAATGATGGACACGATTTCAAATCCTGCACCATTACTACAGCACCAACTTGTCTTAACTGCAAGGGTAATCATCATACCCTTGCAGCTAAGTGCCCACTCAGGAAAGAAATCATAGTGAAGAAAACTAAAGTTCTGAAGAACACCTCCAATTCACCGACATACGCTGCAATAACCAAATCACAAACCGACGCCATCAAGACTCTACACGCTAATCTACAGGCACCATCGCCCAGCAACTCCCTCTCTCCACTCCCAGAAGGGGATTCCTCAAAGGTGCTGTACTGCATGGTGTATGCACACCTTGCAAACGCAGCAAACCCCGGCACTTTCAACACCACTATTAACGAACTATTCCGTCTGAACAACATGCCTGCCTTCAATTTTCCGGACTCCACACCTTCAGCAGACATCCTCAAGATCCTTTCCAACGTCCTGAATTTCACTGCACCTGCAGACCTGTCTCCTGCCCAAACAACTGCTCCTGTAACTTCTGTAACCACTTCCACTGCTGACAACGTTAATCATGTTGCCTCAACCACCGTCTCCCACCTCTCCCAGCCTGCTGTTACACAACCATTACACCTTACAGCTGCTCCTGTCGACCCTCAGTCACCTGGTACCACCATTGTAGATTCGCCCAATGAATCCACTCCAGAAGAGGAAGATAACGACGACTCCAGTAAACCCTCATGGGAAAATCTTACCTTCTACACTTCTTCAAATACTGACACCATAACCTGTACTGAACTCTACAAAAGCCTCGGTGCTGGAACAGTCAAGTATGCATGTGAATCACCTCTTCACTTCACACTCACCCAAGTTCTTGAGTTCATCAAGCCTCTACGTTTCACCTTCAGTAACAAGGCTAAATTATACCACCTATCTAGGAGCAGCTTCAAAAAGTTCGTAAATGGCTCCATTGCTAACCTGCCTCCTCAGTTACTCCTATAACTCCCATAGGTGTTCTACCCTCTGATGTGACCTAGCCTGCTGCCAGCTACTCAAGATTCAAGACTTCAACTACCACAAGTTCGATACAACAGTCCCTGCTATTCCTGTTCTCAAGTCTGCCCCACGATCGCCTTAGCTGCTGGGTTAAGCCCTGGCTCTATTTCTCTGACTAAGAACACTCCTCTCCAGAGCTATTCTTCATCTGTCCCGTCTTCCCCGCTCATCCCATTGGGATCTTACCTGAACTTATTTGATTGCTTTTTACTTCTGGTTAGTGTGACTTTGTCAATGGTCCAAGTCGGACCGAAACGTCGTCGTAAGCTTCTCTCTTTTATGTGCGGGTTATTTGTGTAGCGATCTTTTATTGCCTACGTTTCGCCCACGCAGTGGGCTTTATTAAGTCATAAACAGAAAAAGCCCACTGTGTGGGGGAAACGTAGTCAATACAGGATCGTATTATACTGCTTTTTGTGTCTGTTTTTCCATCGTGTGGATATTTTCTACCATTTATCTCCAAGTATCCGGCAGCATAACAGTTTCTTACCCTTACTAAGGTATGGCTCTATTATGTCGAAAATGGTACAAAATACCGAAAAGTTCCTGATTAAGACACAGGTGCAGCAGCTGGGTATCGTTATTGATAAAACTTTTCGCTAAGGTTGGACTGATTACATCATCTCAGTTCACTACTACACCTTCTGCCTCTGTATTTGACTGAAGAATCCTGCTGGTTAAGTCCAACATTTCAAGAATAATGTATTAATGTTGGTAGAATTATCGACAATATGGGAGGTAACAGGACACACAAATGCAGCTAGAGCGAAACGTTGCAACAGTAAAATGTTGCATTACCTGCACTTGTGTCCTTTACCTAACAAGGAAGATATCCAACTGTTGCACACGTGTCTTAATCATGATGTTGCACACGTGTCTTATGATGTTGCACACGTGTCTTATGATGTTGCACACGTGTCTTAATCATGATGTTGCACACGTGTCTTATGATGTTGCACACGTGTCTTATGATGTTGCACACGTGTCTTAATCATGATGTTGCACACGTGTCTTAATCATGATGTTGCACACGTGTCTTAATCATCATGATGTTGCACACGTGTATTAATCATGATATTGCACACGTGTCTTATGATGTTGCACACGTGTCTTAATCATCATGATGTTGCACACGTGTCTTAATCATCATGATGTTGCACACGTGTCTTAATCATCATGATGTTGCACACGTGTCTTAATCATCATGTTGCACACGTGTCTTAATCATCACGTACCATTTTTACATAAAGCAAATTCCACAGGCATACTTTACGATGAATATTCAGCAGACTTGTTCCATAATAATTCTTGCACTCTTCTGTCCTCTTTTCCCTTTTAAAGAGGAAGTATATGCGTGCTCTCTGCCAATATTTAGGCATCGTTTCTTCACGCAGAATATATATACACTGACAGGTGTATATCTCTTACTGTATATATATGATGAGAATTTACTCTTATGCCCATTTTTAATGATTTAAAGGATTCTTGACGGGTTGTTGTTGTTGTTGGGGTTTATAGGGCCACTGAGCATACGCCGTATCGAACCCTTTCTTTACTGGTGATGAACAGGTGACACGCAGCCTTAATGAGCCTCGTGTAGATTAAAGACTAAGAGCAAGTAACCAGCCAACCTCCTTTCATTATCTTAAGCCTTCATTTAACAGATAAATAATCTGCTGAAGAGATGTATCCCAACCCATTTACGAGCAATTCCGCCTTCATCATATCTATTTCCAAGGCTTCACCCCAGCACACATCTCTTCCGAGAATCACCTGTTCCATCCTCTCCCCTTCAGGATAATCAGTGTACCCCCAGCATCCCTCTGTCCCTCAGGAACCAACATCGTGCCTCCATCCCCAAACAAGAATTACCTTTGAGCTTTCAGAATTGTAATAAGATATTTTATTTATATTTTAAATCATATTTCCTTATTTTATAATTGGAGGTTATTCATACAAGTTGCAAATTAATTTTGTCTTACACTCGTCAACGAGACATTTTTTGAACGACTTTGAGAGTCGACATCTACAGGCATAAGATGGTCTTTGAATCTGCATGTGAGCTTCTTGTTATCTCTGTTCCTTCCTTCCTTCTTACCTCTCCTCCAGGTCATAATTTTTAAAGGGGTGGACCGGTAAAACAGTGGAAGGCCTCGGGCAGGTGACCAAAAGCCCCATCTGCGGGTCATCTAAAACCCGCGTCAGGAAACACTTGTCCTGTTTCTGACGAACCTTACCTAACCTAACCCTTTCCAGAAGAAAACAAAATGTCAGGTAAATGGTCATATGCAGCTAATGTCAATGGTCCAAGCCGGACCGAAACGTCGTCGTAAGCTTCTCTCTTTTATGTGCGGGTTATTTGTGTAGTGTACCATATTATTGTTGCAACATTTCGCAGCTATAGAGGTGGTACTTCCCTATATATATATATATATATATATATATATATATATATATATATATATATATATATATATATATATATATATATATATATATAATCCCGAGAAAAAGTCTGAAGACAAACTTAAATTCTGAAAAAAAAAATATTCTCTTAGGTCCAAAGAACAGGGGAAAAAATCAGGAATTTATGAAGCAGGAAGATTGAAGTGAAGGGGAGGGCGCCCCCTCCTATGTATAAACAAAAGGACATACTGGGGAGCCTCGCTGTCTTAAGTGGATCATGAATATGCTGATTGGTTGACGAGCGAACCTTTGTGTACACTCTGACAGTCATTTACATTCATGTGTGTAAATCTGTGACTCCTTACGTGTGCACGTCTTTTCAATGTTTATGCATGTGCGTTTCTTTAGAAGTCATTGAATGCGTGTACGTTTTGCTGAATTTCATTTTCTGTCTGAATAAGTTTGTCTAAAGGAATATATGTTATTTTTCACTTATATTTATGTTATTGTCTTTTATTTATTTGTTCATGAAAGGTTCAGCTAAAATGTGTGGCGGAAGTGCCAGAGGTTGTTGTTCAACTGCCAGAGTGAAAACAATGCTTTTAACAATGCCTTTCAGGAGACATTAGATAAGGTGTAAGTTATTGTTTGCCTACTAAATCTTGACTCCTGTTACACACCACAGTGCAGCCCACGCTAAGTAAATGAAAGCCACGCTCCACACGCACACGCACATTCACTCCACACACAAACAAACTCACGGGAATGATAACAGATGCAATCTTTCTAACCGGATATCAGATGCTGAGGAAAGACGAGGTGCAGGGGTTGTACTACTCATCAATAACCAGTGGAGATTTGAAGAGTCGGAAGGAGGGGACAGAAGCAAAGAAAGGGACTGCATAGTAGCAACACTTCCGGCTGGGGGTCTCAAGTTGTACCTGTTTGCAGATGATGTGAAGCTAATGCGAAGAATTAAAGAGGATGAGGATTAGGTGGGACTACAAAGGAATCTGGGCAGATTGCAGGCCTGGTCAGGTAAGTGGCTCCTGGATTTTAACTACCATGTGCAAAGTCATGAAGATTGTTGAAGGCCAAAGAAGACCACAGACAGGGTACAGGCTAGGGAGGCCAAAAACTGCAAACCTTACTCAAAAAGATCTTGGGTGAGTATAATGCCGAACACATCTCCTGAGGTGCACATCAACCAAATAACTGCTGCAGCATATGGGCGACTACCGAATCTAAAAATAGCATTTCGTCACCTTAGTAAGAAATCGTTCAGGACCCTGTACACCGTGTACGTCAGGCCTATATTGGCGTATGCAGCACCAGTTCGGAACCCACACCTGGTCAAGCCCATCAAAAAATTAGAGAAAGTGCAAAGGTTTGCAACTAGTCCCTTAGCTAAGAGGCATGTCCTACTAGGAAAGATTAAGGGAAATCGACTTGACGATATCAGGAGACAGGAGGGATAAAATACTGAGAGGAATTGAAAAGGTGGATACAGACAGGATGTTTCAGAGATGGGACACAGCAACAAGGAGGTAACAAGTGGAAGTTGAAGACACAGATGAAACACAGAGATGTTAGGAGGTATTTCTTCAGACATAGAGTTGTCAGGAAGTGGAGCAATCTGTAGAGTGATGTAGTGGAGGCAGGATCCAGGCATAGCTTTAAGAAGAGGTATGATAAAGCTCATGAGAAGGGTGAGAGTGGACCTAATGGCAACCAATGAAGAGGCGGGGCCAGGAGCTATGGCTCGATCTCTGCAACCACAATTATGTGAGTACAATTAGGCGAATGCACACACAAAAATTATGCTCTAGTGACTTCTAATTAGCTCTAGAACCTTGTTCTTTATAGCTCTCGTTCGTTATAGAAGGTAATCCGTTCCAGGCCCCCAAATACAACAATGAAAAATACAGTGGACCCCCGGTTTACGTTCACCTCCCAATGCGACCAATTATGTAAGTGTATTTATGTAAGTGCGTTTGTATATGTTTGGGGGTCAGAAATGGACTAATCTAATTCACAATATTCCTTATGGGAACAAATTCGGTCAGTACTGGCACCTGAACATACTTCTGGAATGAAATAATATCGTAAACCGGGGGTCCACTGTATATAAAATCCTAAAAATTGCGTAAATGTGCATTTTAGCTCATGAAACAAAGAATATTATTAATATTTGTAATCAAAAATAATAAGTTAGTATAAATGGCTTAAATCTGACAAGTTGATGATAGACTGAACACATCTATTCCAGACTGAGGGACTAATTACCTTTAACTCTTCGTCTCCTTACACCTTTCTGCATTATATTGGACTGATGAAGTCACTGTGTGGCGATACGCTTCAATAAAAATTCCCATATGTTGCATAAGTGTCTCAATCTTCAATAAAATAAGTACAAAAATAATAGAAAATAGTGTTAAGAAACCATACCACGGGTGGGGTTTGAACCCGCGGCCAGAGAGTCTCAGAACTCCAGACGGTCGCATTAGCCACTGGGCCAGCTAGCTTCAATAAGATTCATCCAACTAGGTATATTTCTACACCATAGGAAGGAGAGCATAGGTGAGCGTGGGTTCAAACCCCACCCGTGGTATGGTTTGTTTGCAATCGTGTCATTACGATTTCGTGAGTCAAAACAGTGTATATTATCCTACCTTAGTGGTGAGCATGGAGGACAGGAGGCAGAGGAGAAGTTGACGCAGTGGAGGTATCCTTCCTAGTCCTCTTTGGTGACTTTCCTACAGGCAGTTCCTCTCTAGGATGTTTGTGAACTGTCAAGTATTTTCAATTTTATATGGTATTACGAACACAGGTGTAGAATGGCCTGCACACCTGGTTGTAATTGAATGTTCACATTCACGTTACACGTTCACAGTGCCATTGATGAATGCCACACAGCTTCTCCATGCGACCGACCTTCTCAGTCTATCACATTGATCATTACCGATCATTTAACTACGATACAAGATTACGATGTTACTTTTAGATGTTTAAAGTTCACGGATCCTTGGCAGATTTTTTTTAAATCGTGGAGCAAGCAAACGACAACAGAAGCTTTGTATTTCCCTCGCCAAATATGCAAGCTGGTATTTATAGTATGTACACTATTTACAAAAACATTGTTTAAGTCCAGTAGCCCAGACAAATCTGCTAAAACTCGCGTCACAAGATCCACACAAAACATCGTTTAAGTCCAGTAACCCAGACAAGTCTGCTAAAACTCACGTCACAAGATCCACACAAAACATCGTTTAAGTCCAGTAACCCAGACAAGTCTGCTGATACTCACGTCAGAGGTGAACTACAGTGCGTGACAGCTCTGGTGGGCAAGTCTGTGACTGGCCGATGACCCGGGGTACGTATGTAACGACGGGGCCCCAGTTGCTCGTTTAACCCTTAGCAGGTGGTTCGCTGGTCGAGAAGCAGCCTAAATGACAGCGTGACATAAGTCAAATATAACGTAACATATTCGTACCATGTTCGTTACGTAAATATTCGTTACATAAACCGTTCGTTATAGCGTATCCCACTGTATACCAATGACACACCAGTGATTTCTTAACCAGGATATGTACCACTGATACAACAGTGACTGCTTAACCACGGTATATACCAGTGTTACACCAGTGACTGCTTAACCACGGTATATACCAGTGATACACCAGTGACTGCTTAACCACGGTATATACCAGTGATACACCAGTGACTGCTTAACCACGGTATATACCAGTGTTACACCAGTGACTGCTTAACCAAGGTAAATACTAGTGATACACCAGTGACTGCTTAACCAAGGTATATACCAATGATGAACATCAAAATGGTATACAATACCGACAGGTTGTGAGGTAAGACACATATGCAACAGTTAGACAACTTTATTCCGAAACGTTTCGCCTACACAGTAGGCTTCTTCAGTCGTATACAGAAAGTAGGCAGGAACAGTAGAGATGTGAAGACGATGTAATCAGTCCATCACCCTTAAAGTCGTAGAATTTGAGGTTGTCAGTCCCTCGGCCTGGAGAAGTTCAGTTCCATAGTCAGGAACTGCCTACTTTCTGTATTCGACTGAAGAAGCCTACTGTGTAGGCGAAACGTTTCGGAATAAAGTTGTCTAACTGTTGCATATGTGTCTTACCTCACATATACCAATGATACACCAGTGACTGCTTAACCACGGTATATCTGCTACTGAGAGGGTCAGCATTTAACAAGGAGCCTCTTCAGGAAATAGTTTCTGTCTCAAGACATCCTTAACACTCACAGTTACCAGTCGTCGTTCACAGAGAAAGTTGTCGACTCAGTACCGTTCGTACAAGTGTAATACTTATTTCTATACATATTTCTTCCATTATATATATATATATATATATATATATATATATATATATATATATATATATATATATATATATATATATATATATATATATATATATATATATATATATATATATTATATATACACGGTCTTCCTTGAAGAACTGGGTTCCAGACTCGACACTACCAGGGACCCGAGTGCGAGCACTTTCATCTTCCAGCGCCGCAGTGGGGCCGTCCAGAGGGGAAATGCTTGCTGCGTACTACTACTGCTACTACTACTGCTACTATTACTGCTGCTTCTACTGTTACTTCAACAAATACTGCTACTATTATCACTAATATTGCTGATACTATTACTTTTACTACTGCTGCGATTACTGCTACTACTACTGCTATTACTACAACTACTACTACTACTACTACTGCTATTACAACTACAACTACTACTACTACTGCTATTACTACAACTACAACTACTACTACTACTGCTATTACTACAACTACTACTACTACTACTACTGCTATTACTACAACTACTACTACTACTACTGCTATTACTACAACTACTACTACTACTACTACTACTGCTATTACAATTATTTCCTACCACTGTTACAACTTCTACTTTAGTAGTAATATAACTATTTTACCACTATTACTACTACTACTACTATTTTCTTTTCATTCTTCATGCTTTCTTCTACTGAAGAAGTCTGTCGTGCAGGCGATAACTTTAGGTAATAAAGACAGGCGAGTGTTGAACGTGTCTTGTTCAAGACTGACAAGACTGTTCCCAAGACTGAGTAAGTGATGGCAAAGTAAATATAACCGGGAAAATGCTCTCACTCTCTCTCTCTCTCTCTCTCTCTCTCTCTCTCTCTCTCTCTCTCTCTCAATAAACTTCGAAATGTATTGATTCCAGTAGAGGTTTAGTCATGTTTTCCACGGTACCTCTTATATCCCGTAGCCGGGTTGGTAGCGCACTCACCTCACACACTGAGATCCGTGGTTCGATCCCCGGTACGGGTGTAAACATTAGGGGCTATTTCCTTAAGATTCCTTCTGTCCATGTTCACCTAGCAGTAAGTACTTGGAGTGTTAGTCACCTTACACTTGCTGTTCCTGTTCACCTAGCAGTAACTAGGTACCCGGGTGTTAGTCGACTGATCTGGGTGGCATCCTGGGGAAATGTTCTGCATAACCAGGAACTTTCTATTTAGTATATCATTTATATGAGCTATGGTATGTTCAAGTTGCACCATATACTTGTAGAAATAAAGATTATTACTTATAATATTTTACAATTTATAAGTATTATTTTCATCTTTTATAATTAATTGGTATTTTTATATAGCGCTAAACCCATTTGGGTCATTCAGCAGAACGAAATAAGAACAAGGAGACATTGACTACCGATGAGCCATAGGGATCTCATACGAGACATAGGGATCTCATACGAGACATAGGGACCTCATACGAGACATAGGGATCTCATACGAGACATAGGGACCTCATACGAGACATAGGGACCTCATACGAGACATAGGGATCTCATACGAGACATAGGGATCTCATACGAGACATAGGGATCTCATACGAGACATAGGGATCTCATACGAGACACAGGGATCTCATACGAGACACAGGGATCTCATACGAGACATAGGGATCTCATACGAGACATAGGGATCTCATACGAGACATAGGGATCTCATACGAGACATAGGGATCTCATACGAGACATAGGGATCTCATACGAGACATAGGGATCTCATACGAGACATAGGGATCTCATACGAGACACAGGGATCTCATACGAGACATAGGGATCTCATACGAGACATAGAGATCTCATGCGAGACATAGGGATCTCATACGAGATACAGGGATCTCAAACGAGACATAGGGATCTCATACGAGATACAGGGATCTCAAACGAGACATAGGGATCTCATACGAGACATAGGGATCTCATACGAGACATAGGGATCTCATACGAGACACAGGGATCTCATACGAGACATGGGGAGCTCATACGAGACATAGGGATCTCATACGAGACATGGGGATCTCATACGAGACATAGGGATCTCATACGAGACATAGGGATCTCATACGAGACACAGGGATCTCATACGAGACATAGGGATCTCATACGAGACATAGAGATCTCTTACGAGACATAGGGATCTCATACGAGATACAGGGATCTCAAACGAGACATAGGGATCTCGTACGAGATACAGGGATCTCAAACGAGACATAGGGATCTCATACGAGACATAGGGATCTCATACGAGACATAGGGACCTCATACGAGACATAGAGACTTCATACGAGACATAATGACCTCATACGAGACATAGGGATCTCATACGAGACATAGGGATCTCATACGAGACATAGGGATCTCATACGAGACATAGGGACCTCATACGAGACATAGGGATCTCGTACGAGACATAGGGACCTCATACGAGACAAAGGGATCTCATACGAGCCATAGGGATTCCATACGAGACAGAGGGACCTCATACGAGACATAGGGATCTCATACGAGACATAGGGACCTCATACGAGACAGAGGGACCTCATACGAGACAGAGGGTCCTCATACGAGACATAGGGACCTGATACGAGACAGGGATCTCATACGAGACATAGGGATCTCATACGAGACATAGGGATCTCATACGAGACATAGGGACCTCATACGAGACATAGGGATCTCATACGAGACATAGGGATCTCATACAAGACATAGGGATCTCATACGAGACATAGGGATCTCATACAAGACATAGGGATCTCATACGAGACAGAGATCTCATACAAGACATAGGGGCCTCATACGAGACATAGGGACCTCATACGAGACATAGGGACCTCATACGAGACATAGGGACCTCATACGAGACATAGGGATCTCATACGAGACATAGGGATCTCATACGAGACAGAGATCTCATACGAGACATAGGGATCTCATACGAGACATAGGGATCTCATACGAGACATAGGGATCTCATACGAGACACAGGGATCTCATACGAGACATAGGGACCTCATACGAGACATATGGATCTCATACGAGACATAGGGACCTCATACGAGACATAGGAATATCATACGAGACATAGGGATTCCATACGAGACAGAGGGACCTCATACGAGACATAGGGATCTCATACCAGACATAGGGATCTCATACGAGACATAATGACCTCATACGAGACATAGGGATCTCATACTAGACATAGGGATCTCATACGAGACATAGGGATCTCATAAGAGACATAGGGACCTCATACGAGACATAGGGATCTCATACGAGACATAGGGACCTCATACGAGACATAGGGACCTCATACGAGACATAGGGATCTCATACGAGACGTAGTGACCTCATACGAGATATAGGTACATCATACGAGACATAGGGACCTCATACGAGACATAGGGACCTCATACAAGACATAGGGACCTCATACGAGACATAGGGACCTCATACGAGACAGACCTCATACGAGACATAGGGATCTCATACGAGACATAGGGACCTCATACGAGACATAGGAACCTCATACGAGACATAGGGATCTCATACGAGACATAGGGACCTCATACGAGACATAGGGACCTCATACGAGACATAGGGACCTCATACGAGACATAGGGACCTCATACGAGACATAGGGGCCTCATACGAGACATAGGGATCTCATACGAGACATAGGGGCCTCATACGAGACATAGGGATTTCATACGAGACATAGGGATCTCATGTGAACCAGCTAGTAAGAGTGATAATTATGAGGCGGAACCAGGAGCTGGAACTCAGCCCTGTATACCAAACTTGGTGAGGAATAAAAATGTGACAGTAGGGTAGCTAGAATAATTTACCAAAACCTCGCACCTAGAGGAACCTAATGACGATGTTTCGACCCTCCTGGACCAGCGTCAAGTAGGGATGTATCGGGTATCCGCATCCGCATCCGTGGAACATCCGTACAATTTGTTACATCGTCTGCAACTTGACAGAGGTCCAGAGCAGACCGAAACGACGTCAGGAGGTGAATAGATAGGTGATAATCTTGAGAGAGAGAGAGAGAGAGAGAGAGAGAGAGAGAGAGAGAGACAGAGACAGAGACACAGACAGAGAGGGAGAGAGACAGAGAGACAGAGAGGGAGAGAGACAGAGAGACAGACAGAGAGGGAGAGAGACAGAGAGAGAGACAAAGAGAGAGACAGAGACAGACAAAGAGAGAAAGAGAGACAGACAGGCACAGACAGACTGCCAAAAATTTATTATGTACACGTAAATAAATAGAATACCAGACTGGGAATCGAACTGTGGGGCTTGCATATTACAGGCTCAACTCCGTAGCGACTCAGCCACGGAAATTACAATAAGATAGGTTAGGTAAGGTTTGTAAGGAGAAATGTTCCCTGACGCGGGTCTAAGTCATATGACCCACAGCTGGAGCTTTTGGTCCTCTGACTGAGACCTTCCACTGGCTTACCACTCCACCTCTTTAATGATTAAGGTTATAATTCTAGCCATTTATTTTACAATAGGATGATTTTACAACCAGCACAACCCAACTCACCTTCCTCGGATCAGACCTGAGTTTGTTTGGAAAGGAACTACGCCACCCTACGCAACTACGCTCATGTGGGTAGTGGCAAGTTTAAAAGATATGACATTTAATTAGAAATTCTTGCTTTCAAGACAGCTAAAAACGCAGTTAAACACACTGACAGATTCCATATCCTTGATGATAATGAAAGGCTCTTGATCAAAGGAAATGGAGCCAATCTCCCCTTACTAGGATCAAACCTGTTTACCCTTCACTATGTATATATATTACTGTACCCACGAAACAAGTAATATTAATCAATAACAACACTGCACTAGCCAAGGAGTCGAACCCATGCAGCTTTGGCCCGCCTCATGATGAACGAAAACGCGGGCCAAAGCAGCATGGGTTCGACTCCTTGGCTAGTGCAGTGATTATATATAATCAATAACAAGTCTGCGACTAGCCGGGGGATCGAACCCATGTTCGATTCCCCGGCTAGTCGCAGTGTTGTTATTGATTAAACGCCTTTTGTTAGCACTCTTGTGTTAAGGTAAAATATTTAAGTCCTGGTTTAACAATAAACGTTTATTTTCAGTTTTATTTGTACAAAAATACAAGTTTTTCTTTAAAAAACTAACAAGTTTATGTTCATTCGTAACATAGATCTTACAAAGAAGACAAAACGTGTGAATAAGAATCCGAAAAAACCTCCCAGTAATGTTTGGGCAGCGTCCACCGGGAGGGGAGGTAGGAGGGGGGTGTGTGTGGGGGAGGGGAAGTTGGAGGGGGGAAGTAGGTTCGTGGGGGGAGGGAGGTTGGAGGGGGGGAGGCAAGTAAACACACAGCTGGTAGACATAGTCTACAAGTGGTAATTTAGACACTTTAACCTGGGGGCGAAATTTCTTGAAAATCACTTTCCACCCCGAGGCTTCATCTCCCACTATTAAGGAATAGTAAAAATGGCTTTTCTCTGATTAAAATGCCCTTTTAAATTACCTAACACACAGCTGTTATTACCTGGAATAAACGAAGGCAACAACTTGGTACCAATAACTGACCTCATTTACTTTCCAGGTGTTCCAGGAGACACAGGTGAGACGGAATAAACACACAGGTGTTGAGATGCTAGCGAGTAACGCGGCTCGGAAACTAGGTAGCCGCACCACCTCGCGGTAGAAGACGCAAGGTTGCGTCGCCGTCCTTTTGCGTCTTTGCGTATAATGGAATTGCAGGTGTGTGAAGTGTAAAATCAATTTTTATTGATTTCAGATACCCGCAATTGTGGTATCATGCTAAGTGATATCGTGCTTTAAACGGCTGTTACATTCAGGGAAATATCGTCGACTTCGTATTAAGTCAATAAAGGTATACAACAGGGTACAATGGAACAATATTGTTGTATTACTGTAGATGATTAGGATGGAACACCGCCTCACACTCCCTCAGCAAGATGGAACACTATGCTTCCGTCTCCTTGGGTATAATGACATGCAGACTGCCTTCTCCTTGGGTATGATAACATGATGGCTGCCTTCCTCTCCTTGGGTATGATGAAATATGTGCTGACTTCCTCTCACTGGGTATAATGGAATACTGGCTGCCTTCCCTTTTTTGGGTGTAATGAAATACTTGCTGCCTTCCTCTCCCTGGACATGATGAGACACTGGCTTCCCACCTTCTCCCTGTGTAGGATGGAGCACTCAACTGTTCCCTATCACCAGGATGAACCACTGGGTCTCTCAGTGTTTCCCTTGGCAAGCTTGAACGCTTGCTGCCTCCTTACAGTTGTGTACAAGTTAAAACACACTACATCCCTCGGGATAAAAAGTGCTGGTTGCCTCGTCGCCTCTTGTGAACTGGAACGAAGCCACTGGAATATTTTGGATGGCTGGCTACCCCTGGTAAAAATAAATACTCTCCACTGTAGAGGCCGGCAATAGCACAGCAGTGTCACAGTGAACCCAACGTGTACATTCTAGCATCTGCTGTTTTGTCCAGTATCTGTTACTTTGTCCAGTAGATGCTGTTTAGTCCAGTAGATGCTGGATGAAACAGATGAACAAGGCAAGCAGACATTGTCATCAATGGAAACGAGAGTATCTTTCAATTCCTATCTTCAGCCATCATCTGCACAATACACAAGATTGACAAGTCAAGTGAAGAGCTGAACACAGCACTAAGATACCTCCCTAGTATTCAGTCTGCTGATGAAGGTTCCAGTTGGGAGACGAAATACTAATTTACATTTTTCGTTGCAATAATTTGTGTTCAAGTCTGTTACCACTACTGGAATCATCTTAACATTTAACCTGTTAATTAGCGTAATTCCACACACTCGTTTCCCAGTAAGCTCATCAACTCATTCAGTTACTCCTGTATTGTGATTATCTGGTACTCTCACTAAGTTTGATGCCTATCGACTACACTTACGTCAATAAGGCATGTGAACATGAAGAATAATCCTTAAAACAGGTGCTAAAGTATACTTTGGGTGCATATACACGTAAGAGATATAATCCATGAGACTATACCCAGGTATACCTCTCGGTGTATAAATATATATCTCCAGCTCCCGAAAACAGTTCCAATCAACTGCTGGTGAAGGACTCTTGATCCAAGTAATCGGAGCTATCCCTGGATTAAATATGCTTGCACCCTGCTGCTTTAATCCTTACCTAGGATTGTAACACTGTAATGAGAGAGAGAGAGAAAGAGACAGTGACGATAAGACAGGATTAAGTGCGTCTTCTTAAATCCTTCCGCAGCTCTCTTATACATCACGAAAGCTGTAAATCCACATGGGTCATTCACCTCAAGTGTTAGTGGAGACTCGATCCTCCATCCGCAAATAGAATAGTAGTTTCTGAGCAATCTCACCACTGGGCAGCAAATACAGTCACAGAAACTCCAACGTTAAATATGTTAATTATAAATATTAACAAATCATTATCATGTTAAATAATATTCATATTTTTTCATAAAATACAGATCAGAACGAAGACCAACACAGGTTCGTGTTTGCGAAGTGAATTTGAAGAACTTTCCGAGCTCCTGTCGAGTTTCGACCTGTCTTCATGCTGTTTAGAGATGGTCTCTTGATGTTTCGACCAGTTCTTAAGTTTAGAGCTGGTCTCGTGATGTTTCGAGTCCCTCTCACCCTGTTTGGAGCTCGTCTCGTGATGTTTCGAGTCCCTCTCACGCTGTTTACAGCTGGTCTCGTGATGTTTCGAGTTCCTCTCTCGCTGTTTAGAGCTGGTCTCGTGATGTTTCGAGTTCCTCTCTCGCTGTTTAGAGCTGGTCTCGTGATGTTTCGAGTTCCTCTCACGCTGTTTAGAGCTGGTCTCGTGATGTTTCGAGCCCTTCTCGAGCCTCCCATGCCGGTTCACTAGTTCTTTCTCTGTAGGAAAAACACACACACACACACATTTTATATATATATATATATATATATATATATATATATATATATATATATATATATATATATATATATATATATATATATATATATATATATATATGCAAGGAATTCGCAAAAGCAGGCGAAATACACGCAAACACTGATCTCTGGCTGAAGGAGAGCCTTCTCCCTGAAAGCTGGCTGCCTTGGATCAAAGTCTAGCGCAAGCTGGACTCCAAGGAATTGGTCCAGTGTGGTGAGTTTGGTATAGCACTGCGTACCTTGTTCCAAGGTTCGTAGGTTCGAGTCTCCTTCAGCCCGAGATCAGTGTTTGTGTATATTTCGCCTGCTCTCGCGAATTCCTTGTATATACATATATATATATATATATATATATATATATATATATATATATATATATATATATATATATATATATAATATAAGGAGTAGACACAGATAACGTTCCGGCAAACAGTCCTGTTTTAAGTAATTTAGAAATTTCACTAAAATTCAGAAAGTTTATGAGAAAAAATTTGTATTTTATCCTCCGCCTGTCGGGCTGCATCTTCCAAAAAATGTATATTAATTTATTAGAATTATTTATATAATCACAATTAAGAGCTAAAAGCACAAGGGTGATACAGCGCTACAGGTTAGGGTATGCTAAATATGTAATATACTTGATATGTGACTAGCAAGAGTGAAGAATATAACAGAGTAATGGTAACGACGATAAGAAGTGTTAAGGCATGTATATTCAAAGTCTGTATAATAAATCTATTGATAAAAGTCAAAAGGGGAGTCCGTGTCAAAGACTGGAATCATTCATACCCCCGGCCGGGATTGAACCCGCGGTCATAGAGTCTCAAAACTCCAGCCCGTCGAGTTAGCCACTAACTAACGCGATGGGCTGGAGTTTTGAGACTATGACCGCGGTATTGTGGCTAGCTGGTCTAGTGGCTAACGCGACGGGCTGGAGTTTTGAGACTCTATAACCGCGGTATTGTGGCTAGCTGGTCTAGTGGCTAACGCGACGGGCTGGAGTTTTGAGACTCTATGACCGCGGTATTGTGGCTAGCTGGTCTAGTGGCTAACGCGACGGGCTGGAGTTTTGAGACTCTATGACCGCGGTATTGTGGCTAGCTGGTCTAGTGGCTAACGCGACGGGCTGGAGTTTTGAGACTATGACCGCGGTATTGTGGCTAGCTGGTCTAGTGGCTAACGCGACGGGCTGGAGTTTTGAGACTATGACCGCGGTATTGTGGCTAGCTGGTCTAGTGGCTAACGCGACGGGCTGGAGTTTTGAGACTGGAATCATTCATTTGTTGTCCCGATGTAGCGTGAAGTGGTCTAGCTGACCCTCGACCAGGGGTGGGTCTACTATCCCTGAGGGGCCCCAGAATCGACTTCAGACCACAGTGCTTAAATTTTTTATAGATCTGCTCTATGAGAAGGGGTTGCAAAGGGGCCCCCCGCATAACAGTTCAAGCATAATGGCCCCAAAAATGTAGGTCCTCTACTGCCCTCTGTTCGTCTTGTTAAATAACTCCAGCTTTACATTCACTGTCTCTTACTAAACCATGCCACGGGTGGGGATAGAACCCGCGATCAGACAGTCACAAAACTCCAGACCGACGCGTTAGCCAATGGACAAGATTCATCCATCTAGGATCCCCTCAAGGGAGGTTCCTTGATGCTGGTGAGGGGCTCTTGATCTAGGGAATTGGATCTGTGCTCCGGTTCCCTGAATTAAGCCTGGATACCTTCCATTTTTCCCTGACGTGCGATCTATAATCCTACGGGTTTAGCGCTCCCCATGATTATAATAATCATCCAACTAGGCATATTTCTACACCATAGGAAGGTTAGCATAGGCCACCACTGTGACCACAAATGCAAATTTTTACAGACGAATCTCCCGCTAGCGTGGCCGTGACGAACTCTAGCTCAAGTCCCCTCAAAGCCGTCAACATGACTCACGAAATCGTAATGACACGATTGCAAACCATACCATCGGCGGGGTTAGAACCCGCGATCAGAGAGTCATAAAACTCCAGACCGACGCGTTAGCCACTGGACCAGCTAGCCATAATAAGATTCATCTAACAAGGAGTTTAATGACTCTCTGATCGCGGGTTCTAACCCCACCCGTGGCATGGTTCGTTTGCAATCGAGTCATTACAATTTCACGAGTCCCGTGCAAGACCGTCTCAAATCCAACCTACTCGACATTCTCCACCAGATAAATCCGTTTGTGACCTGATAAAGCCAACTGTGTGGGCGAAACGTTGTCAATAAAGGATCGCACTATACTGCATTCGTGTTTAATTTTTCCATCGTGTCCGTATTTTATACCATTTATCGTCAGGGTTCATTGTACGTGGTTCGTGGACTGTAAATGGTTTCATGGTGGCCATCAGGGGATTCATACATACATATGCAACATTTGGGTATCTTTATTTGTAGACGTTTCGCCCATCCAGTGGCTTTATCAATACAAGGATATGATGTGAAGACTGTAGGACTATATATAATCTTCACATTATGTCCTTGTATTGATGAAGCTACTTGAGGGCGAAACGTCTACAAAGAAAGATACCCAGATGTTGCATATGTTTCATTCCTTGGACCTTGATTACTTCAAATACATCCTGTTTTTGCAGTAATCAAGGTCCGGAGCCCAAAATATTTTCAATAAAGAAAATCTTATTGTCTCTTATTTCATCTCGGTGTGATTTTCCTTCGCGGGAAGGTGCCTTGATGCTAACAGAGGACTTGATTAAGAGACCTGTAGCAACCATTTTGCTACCTTGATTCGAGCTTGATTATCTCTCCGTTCTCCATGCGCTCTATTGCCTCTACCCGTCTAGAAATTTTCCCGTTAATATAACACAATTCGCTTATTGGGACGTGTCTTCTCTCATTTGTTTCTGTTTATCCTTTCGTGTCTATCACCTCCTCCTTAACACACTCACACGAGCATATGTTCTCATCATCTTTGCTTCGTTCTTTTTCCTGCTGTTAACACACTCGTTATTTACGTTTGTCTGTATTTCTCACGTTTACGCAACCCTGTTTGTCTGTCTTCCCTCACATTCACACAAACATTATCCCTGTTTCACTGTCTACCCTCGCATTCACACATACATTATCCCTGTTTCACTGTCTACCCTCGCATTCACACATACATTATCCCTGTTTCACTGTCTACCCTCGCATTCACACATACATTATCCCTGTTTCACTGTCTACCCTCGCATTCACACATACATTATCCCTGTTTCACTGTCTACCCTCGCATTCACACATACATTATCCCTGTTTCACTGTCTACCCTCGCATTCACACATACATTATCCCTGTTTCACTGTCTACCCTCGCATTCACACATACATTATCCCTGTTTCACTGTCTACCCTCGCATTCACACATACATTCCTCTTAGACTGTCTTCTCTGTGTCGCTGTATACCCTCACATTCACACACACACATACATTATCCCTGTGACGCTCTCTCCCCTTACATTCACATCATTATCCCTACCTCGCTATTTTCACCTTCCATTCGCAGAGTAATCATCCGTCCTTCATTATAACCAGCACCTTCTCCCACACTCATTGTAATATCGTTACCTCACTGGTTCTGCTGTCTCCTCAGGTTTCTCCCGTTCCACCTGTGTCTTCAGGAGACCATTTCATTTTACCACTGCTGCTTAATTTCCGTAGTCGCCTTGCGTTCCAGTTTTAACCTGAGTACTTACTTCGCCCCAGTTCCAGCCCGATCTTGTCGCTGCCTCTTCACTGTTTACTGTGGAAGACGAGGTAGATAGTATTAGTATTATGAATAATGTAATCTGTTTCCTGGATCATGATGAGTAGGACATCACGTTAGGTACAGTGTTGGAAGTGCCGGGGAAAACGATGTTTTGCTTAAAGTAATGCTTTACACAAGTCATAACTTACTAAGGCTCTGAACTGAGCGAAACGTTGTCACAGTAAAAGTATCATTCTACGGCACTTGTCGGCAATACACTTGTCGGCAATACACTTGTCGGCAATACACTTGTCGGCAATACACTTGTCGGCAATACACTTGTCGGCAATACACTTGTCGGCAATACACTTGTCGGCAATACACTTGTCGGCAATACACTTGTCGGCAATACACTTGTCGGCAATACACTTGTCGGCAATACACTTGTCGGCAATACACTTGTCGGCAATACACTTGTCGGCAATACACTTGTCGGCAATACACTAGTCGACAACACATCCAACAAAAGTATTTTAAGTTAGAATTGGACAAAATTCGGGACTTAATCATATGATGACCCATTTAGTGGCGCTTGTGGACAATTGAGAGACCTTCGCTTGGCTTACCCGTCCCCATCATGAAATAAGAAGCTGGAATCCTGACTTGAAATTCAGAACAGAATATCGTAAAATTGTGTCCTAGGCTGAATATTACGCGAATTTCATTGACAGAAAATATCAAAGATTTCTAGCAAGAGTTTCTAGTAGCGTCTCAAATAAGTTAAGAATAACTATATATATTTAGAGTAATATACTCAGTTGACTGTCGTAGTCTTGGAAGGTTCAAAGATCACCAGTCAGTGGTAATGGTGGTGGTAATGGTGGTGACAGTGGTAGCGATAGTGGTGATAGTGGGGGTGGTGATAGTGGTGGTGATAGTGTTGGTGGTGACAATTGTAGTGGTGGTAGCGGTGGTGGTGGTAGTGATAGTGGTGGTAGTGATAGTGGTGGTGGTGATAGTGGTGGTGGTGATAGTGGTGGTGGTGGTGATAGTGGTGGTGGTGGTGATAGTGGTGGTGGTAATGATAGTGCTGGTGGTAGTGATAGTGCTGGTGGTAGTGATAGTGCTGGTAGTGATAGTGCTGGTAGTGATAGTGGTGACAGTGATAGTGCTGGTAGTGATAGTGGTGGTGGTAGTGATAGTGGTGGCGGTAGTGATAGTGGTGGTGGTAGTGATAGTGGTGGTGGTAGTGATAGTGGTGGTGGTAGTGATAGTGCTGGTGGTAGTGATAGTGCTGGTGGTAGTGATAGTGCTGGTAGTGATAGTGCTGGTAGTGATAGTGCTGGTAGTGATAGTGATGGTAGTGATAGTGATGGTAGTGATAGTGCTGGTAGTGATAGTGGTGACAGTGATAGTGCTGGTAGTGATAATGGTGGTAGTGATAGTGGTGGTGGTAGTGATAGTGGTGGTGGTAGTGATAGTGGTGGTGGTAGTGATAGTAGTGGTGGTGATAGTGGTGGTGGTGATAGTGATGGTGGTGATAGTGGTGGTAGTGATAGTGGTGGTAGTGATAGTGGTGGTAGTGATAGTGGTGGTAGTGATAGTGGTGGTAGTGATAGTGGTGGTAGTGATAGTAGTGGTGGTAGTGATAGTGGTGGTGGTAGTGATAGTAGTGGTGGTAGTGATAGTGGTGGTGGTAGTGATAGTGGTGGTGGTAGTGATAGTGGTGGTGGTAGTGATGGTGGTGGTAGTGGTAGTGATAGTGGTGGTAGTGATAGTGGTGGTAGTGATAGTGCTGGTAGTGATAGTGCTGGTAGTGATAGTGCTGGTAGTGATAGTGGTGACAGTGATAGTGCTGGTAGTGATAATGGTGGTAGTGATAGTGGTGGTGGTAGTGATAGTGGTGGTGGTAGTGATAGTGGTGGTGGTAGTGGTGGTAGTGGTAGTGATAGTGGTGGTAGTGATAGTGGTGGTAGTGATAGTGGTGGTGGTAGTGATAGTGGTGGTGGTAGTGATAGTGGTGGTGGTAGTGATAGTGGTGGTGGTAGTGATAGTGGTGGTGGTAGTGATAGTGGTGGTGGTAGTGATAGTGGTGGTGGTAGTGATAGTGGTGGTGGTAGTGATAGTGGTGGTGGTAGTGATGGTGGTGGTAGTGATAGTGGTGGTGGTAGTGATAGTGGTGGTAGTGATAGTGGTGGTAGTGATAGTGGTGGTAGTGATAGTGGTGGTAGTGATAGTGGTGGTAGTGATAGTGGTGGTAGTGATAGTGGTGGTAGTGATAGTGGTGGTAGTTATAGTGGTGGTAGTGATAGTGGTGGTAGTGATAGTGGTAAGATAATTTTGCTTGTATGGATTTAGCGTCTCCAATATGGCTACCTGGACCTCTCTAGAATTTGAGGCATCTCAATTAAGGATGTTCTAACTGGAGTCAAAAACCTTCACTCAATGAAGAAGGTGTCCACAGGCGAAACATCTCAGCAGAGTGCCTGTATGCAACTGCTCTTTCTTTATTATGACAACATTTCGCTCTCCAGGAGCTTTGTCAAACCGTGACAAAGCTCCTGTAAAGCGAAACGCTGCCTCAATAAAAATGTCCCGTTAATTGTACTTGTATCATATTACCTAACATTGTGAAATAATTTCCTGTATTGTATTTTCCTGTATGATTTGTATTTGGTGGGAGGGATGCAAATTATTGAGTGCAAATGAGTGGTTAGTGTGCCAGCAATGGTGCGTAATTTTATTGGATGTTGCATATTATTGTGTGTGATTAACGAAAATAGTATTAACACTACTGTAAACAAACCACGGATCGGGTGGGGTTTAATCCTGTAGTTAGTCGTTAAACTACAGGCCAGTGGCCGAGTGGTTTACGCACCGGCCTGGAGTTTTATGGCTTATTAGCCATGCGTTTAAACCCCATTCGTTAAGATAAGATAAGATTTCGTTCGGATTTTTAACCCCGGAGGGTTAGCCACCCAGGATAACCCAAGAAAGTCAGTGCGTCATCGAGGACTGTCTAACTTATTTCCATTGGGGTCCTTAATCTTGTCCCCCAGGATGCGACCCACACCAGTCGACTAACACCCAGGTACCTATTTGCTGCTAGGTGAACAGGACAACAGGTGTAAGGAAACGTGTCGAAATGTTTCCACCCGCCGGGAATCGAACCCGGGCCCTCCGTGTGTGAAGCGGGAGCTTTAGCCACCATGGCTTGCGTTTGGAGGTCTAGTATACCCCGGCAGCTAAATAAATCTGGATATGGCACTTCCATGACCAGATTTTGATGCATAAGTCACTGTATGACCTGAATTTCCAGCGCTATGTATGTATGTATGTATGTATGTATGTATGTATGTATGTATGCGAGTGGTATACAATACCATATGTAACATCTGGGTATCTTTACAGTAAAGATACCCACATGTTACACATGTGTCTAATCTCCAGCACAATGCCAATATTTATTCCCACCTTCCCTAGACCCGTTTCTCACCTTTATTTCACATCTTTTCCTAACTATTAACCTGCTGGTCTTTATATCATTCTACTGACCAAATCCCCATTCCTATTCTTGCCTGTTTCTCATGATAATGACCCCATTCCCATTCCCCTACTGGCTTGTATATCGTGGTACTGACCCAATACCTGTGCCTCAGCAAATTCCTATTTCGTAATACAACAACCTGTGCTCAAGTTAGGGTAACTTTTGTTGGGTCACGAATTATCCTTCGTGAATTTCTACTCTCACGAAGCTTATCGAACATGTTAATGCATTTTTATTCTGTTAGATTATGTTTGGTTAGTTTACATATATTAACTCATATTTCCAAATGATTACCAGACAATAACAACATTGTAATAATATTGGTAGAATTGCCGACAATATGTTAAGTATAAGGACACAAGTTCAACTAATGTGAAGTTTTATTGTGGCAACGTTTCGCTCTCCAGGAGCTTTGTCAAGCCGTTACAATGCATGGACACATATATATATGCTTAGAGTGAGGTGTAAACAGTGGCGTGCAGAGGGGGGCCGAAGGGGCGGTGGCCCTGGGAATCCAAATGGGAGGGGAAGACATCCAAATAGAGAAGGAAATAAGACAGTGATTTGTGGCATACAATCAAGGAGTCTTTGGGGCATACAATCAAGGAGTTGGCCTCTGGCATCACCAGACCTCTGCACGCCACTGGTTGTAAATCTACCTCTAAGACGATTATTCTGAACGTTTCACCTCACTCTATATATACTTTGTGTCCATGTATTGTTTGCAACGGCTTGACAAAGCCCTGGAGAGTGAAACGTTGCCACAATAAAATGTCGCATTAGTTGCACTTGTTTTTTTACTCAACAGTAACAACAATGCCATAACCTCACCCGTACCGTAATTTGTTTGGTTGATCCATTGGCCTGGAGTTCTACGACTCGCTCTCCATTGGTTCAAACCAGATCCGTTCAGTGGTTCATTTTCATGAACCGCGGAACGGATTTACCACTACTGACCACTATCTCATTTCTGCTCTGAGTCAGGTACTCACCCTTCCTCAGCGGGACTCAGGACTCGTGGTCAAGGAAGGTGTGGTGAGGCAGTCCGAACGTGGGACGGAGGCGGTCGGAGTCCTCGCTGTGGTAGGCACTTTGAGAATAATCTCCCTGGAGGTTTTGCAGCTCCTTGAGTCCTTGTAGTCCCTGAAGGCCTTGAAGACTTTGTAGCCCTTGGAGACTCTGGAGACTCTTAAGACCCTGCAGACCTTGGAGCCCCAACAGACCCTGAAGACCTGGAAGACCCCGAGCACCTTCTTCGTATCTCTTCTTCAGGATGGACCTGAGGGGCTCTGTGCTCATGAGAGCTTCTTCTTGCATCTCTGCTGCAGGGAGCTCACTTGGGGGGAGGGTGTAGGGGGAGGGGGAGGTAGCAGGGGCTTCTGGACAGGGTGGAGGCACGTGGTCGTCCTCAACCTCACCGCTGACCTCTTCGTGAAGATTATCACTTCTGCAAGAGAAATAACATTCATGGCTTACTTTCCGAATAACTCAATAACTAAACTGTATAATTATTAACATATATTTATATTGAAGGGACAGTGCTGTACGACCCTTGATAATTTACCGTTACGATAATAATAATAATAATGATAATAATATAGTGAAGGAATTAGATCAAAAGGAATGGGACGTTACCAAGTATAATCCACTTCCTTGGACCAAGAACCCTTCATCATCAAGGCACTCGTCTTATGAAAGGCGCTTTCAAATAAAGCATAATACTCTACACAGCAGAACAAGCTGATTAAACAAAAACAAAATGCTGGCAGTTTCTGCCGATACGAAAAATTTAGACCTAAAAAAAAAAATATCTTAAAATATTTCAGTAGTTTTTGACCGGAAAATATGGTATTTGTTAAACGATTTCGAATCAGTTGTACTGTGAGCAATATTAGTATGATAAGGTGTGATTTATTAGCTTATGAGCAATATTGGAAGATAAGAATGTGGTTTGTTATCGTGAGTAAGATTTGTAAGAGACTCGGCGTGTGTCATGCTGACTTCTGTAAGCAAGAATCAAAATATATTCGATGTTTGACTTGTTTGTGTAAGATAAGTAAGATCCAGGGCATATCCTTATTACAGTAACTGGTTTGCAATAGGTGATAAGTATAACACTTGTGTTATACTTAGGTGCCTTTGTCATCAGTAAAGACACATAAGTGCTGCACATAAGTCTTACCAAGATCCTACGTGTTGGACTTGCCTCTCTGAGCGTTGGCTGGCCTCGTATGATTCCTTCATTCTGTAGAGCTGCTCCTGCAGACTCCTATACTCCATAAGGAACTTCTCCAGCTGCGCCGCGTGGTACTCCAAGTTACAAGGATCTGGAGCATCCACTTCGCTGCCACCTACTGCGCCTCCGTCAACTCCAAGTTCTCCTCTGTATAAAAACGAGAGAGTTGTCAAGAGTAGGAAAGATGGTGCGTTATGAGAAATGATGCAGAGGGGTGAGTTGTCCAGTGGAGTGAAGATGCATGGTGAGAGATGATACAAGATGAGAGATGATACAAGATGAGGATGATGATGCAGGATGAGAGGAGATGACGGGGGATGAGAGATAAAGTAGAGTTGTCAAGATGAGGGAAGATGCTGCGTAATGAGAGAGAAACAAGATGAGTGATGGGTTGCCTAGAGACGTGAAAATTCATGGTAAGAGATGAAGGATGAGAGATGATGCAGGATGAGAGGAAATGACGGTGGGATGAAAAACGAAACAAAATAACGAAGCAACATGCGGGATGAAAAAAAAATGCAAGATGAGAAAATATGCAGTAGGAAAAAGCCGATTCAAAAGGAAAAAATCGAATCAATGGACACAAAAGCAGTAAAACAATGAAAATGAAATTGACAAATGCTTTCAATTACGTAAATAATTAAGGTGTAATACTGATTAAGTACAGACGGATTTTCTAATGTTTTTCGCAGTGTTTGTATAGTAGTGAGAACAAGGAATAAATATACCTGGAAGAGTAGTAGTTACCCAGATGTTGCACATCCGTCATCTTGTTGGTACTGTGCACCATACATTTACAAAAAATACTCCGGTGTTGTACATGCGTCTTATTCTCAAAAAAAAAGACTGGTCACGGACCGGGCCGGGGGGTGTTGACCCCTGTGAGGGGAAAAGTTCATTAGATAGGAGTGGTGGTGGTAGTTTGTTGGCCAGTCTGCTTATTCTGTTAGGTGAGTGCATCGTTCCCACTACCACCCCTCCTCCCCTTCTGTACCGGTTGTCAGACACTTGACTTTCGGCTCCCATCAAATCTGTAAGCATTCATTCCGCTCCTGATTAATTTATTATGTGCTCGGGTTAATTTGGTTTCAACAAGATCTTCACTCTTGTTTTTGTTTTTATTCTGCAAAATTTTTCCTCTCCTGATTTGCACTTACGTAGTGTTAAGTCGTCATTTAATCCTTACCATTTCTTTTAAAGTCCCTACGCCTATCATGCGAGGGATTTCTCGACTGGCGTGTAATTTTTTATTTCTGTATTTAAGCCTTGATTGTCGGCTCGGGTCATCCGACACAGGCGAGATAAATAGGGAAGCATTGATCTTGGATTGATCCTTCTTTCAATGTGGCATCTGTGGATATACTGGAACCTTTTCCTCTCGTAGCCGACACGAAGTCAGCCACACACCATTCCAGCAGCCGTTTCCCAGCTATAACCCCACCAGCGCTTAATGGTGGTTCTCTGCTGGCGATTTAACTACTTCACAAGTGTTGTGGTGGTCAGAGGATCCCAGTATCTCTGTTCGTCAGAATCTCTGCTAGTGTTGTGGTCACTGTCTACTCAGTGTGTCAACAGTCACATCCACCTGTGACCACTCCTCCCCAGCATCACCAACAACACCAGCATCACCAACAACACCAGCATCACCAATAACACCAGCATCACCAACAACACCAGCATTAATAACAACATTAGCATCACCAACAACAGCTCAGCGCTCCAAACCAGCGCCCAGAACACCAGCATGGCACCAGAACACCAGCATGGCACCAAAACACCAGCATGGCACCAGAACACCAGCATGGCACCAGAACACCAGCATGGCACCAGAACACCAGCATGGCACCAGAACACCAGCATACCACCAGAACACCAGCATGGCACCAGAACACCAGCATGGCACCAGAACACCAGCAAGGCACCAGAACACCAGCAAGGCACCAGAACACCAGCATGGCACCAGAACACCAGCATGGCACCAGAACAACATAGCACCAGAACACCAGCATGGCACCAGAACACCAGCATGGCACCAGAACACCAGCATGGCACCAGAACACCAGCATGGCACCAGAACACCAGCATAGCACCAGAACACCAGCAAGGCACCAGAACACCAGCATACCACCAGAACACCAGCAAGGCACCAGAACACCAGCATACCACCAGAACACCAGCATACCACCAGAACACCAGCAAGGCACCAGAACACCAGCATACCACCAGAACACCAGCATACCACCAGAACACCAGAATACCACCAGAACACCAGCATGGCACCAGAACACCAGCATACCACCAGAACACCAGCATACCACCAGAACACCAGCATACCACCAGAACACCAGCATGGCACCAGAACACCAGCATACCACCAGAACACCAGCATACCACCAGAACACCAGCATACCACCAGAACACCAGCATACCACCAGAACACCAGCATGGCACCAGAACACCAGCATGCCACCAGACCACCAGCATACGACCAGAACACCAGCATGGCACCAGAACACCAGCAACACCAGGACACCAGCAACACCAGAACACCAGCATGGCACCAGAACACCAGCATGGCACCAGAACACCAGCATGGCACCAGAACACCAGCATGGCACCAGAACACCAGCATGGCACCAGAACACCAGCAAGGCACCAGAACACCAGCATGGCACCAGAACACCAGCATACCACCAGAACACCAGCATACCACCAGAACACCAGCATACCACCAGAACACCAGCATACCACCAGAACACCAGCATGGCACCAGAACACCAGCATGGCACCAGAACACCAGCATGGCACCAGAACACCAGCATGGCACCAGAACACCAGCATGGCACCAGAACACCAGCATACCACCAGAACACCAGCATACCACCAGAACACCAGCAAGGCACCAGAACACCAGCATACCACCAGAACACCAGCATGGCACCAGAACACCAGCATGGCACCAGAACACCAGCATGGCACCAGAACACCAGCATAGCACCAGAACACCAGCATTGCACCAGAACACCAGCATGGCACCAGAACACCAGCAAGGCACCAGAACACCAGCAAGGCACCAGAACACCAGCAAGGCACCAGAACACCAGCAAGGCACCAGAACACCAGCATACCACCAGAACACCAGCATAGCACCAGAACACCAGCAAGGCACCAGAACACCAGCAAGGCACCAGAACACCAGCATACCACCAGAACACCAGCATACCACCAGAACACCAGCATACCACCAGAACACCAGCATGGCACCAGAACACCAGCATACCACCAGAACACCAGCATGGCACCAGAACACCAGCATACCACCAGAACACCAGCATGGCACCAGAACACCAGCATGGCACCAGAACACCAGCAAGGCACCAGAACACCAGCAAGGCACCAGAACACCAGCATACCACCAGAACACCAGCAAGGCACCAGAACACCAGCATACCACCAGAACACCAGCATACCACCAGAACACCAGCATACCACCAGAACACCAGCATGGCACCAGAACACCAGCATGGCACCAGAACACCAGCATGGCACCAGAACACCAGCATGGCACCAGAACACCAGCATGGCACCAGAACACCAGCATACCACCAGAACACCAGCATACCACCAGAACACCAGCATGACACCAGAACACCAGCATACCACCAGAACACCAGCATGGCACCAGAACACCAGCATGGCACCAGAACACCAGCATGGCACTAGAACACCAGCATAGCACTAGAACACCAGTATGGCACCAGAACACCAGCATGGCACCAGAACACCAGCATGGCACCAGAACACCAGCATGGCACCAGAACACCAGCATACCACCAGAACACCAGCATACCACCAGAACACCAGCATACCACCAGAACACCAGCATGGCACCAGAACACCAGCATGGCACCAGAACACCAGCAAGGCACCAGAACACCAGCAAGGCACCAGAACACCAGCATACCACCAGAACACCAGCATACCACCAGAACACCAGCATGGCACCAGAACACCAGCATACCACCAGAACACCAGCATACCACCAGAACACCAGCATACCACCAGAACACCAGCATGGCACCAGAACACCAGCATGGCACCAGAACACCAGCAAGGCACCAGAACACCAGCAAGGCACCAGAACACCAGCATACCACCAGAACACCAGCAAGGCACCAGAACACCAGCATACCACCAGAACACCAGCATACCACCAGAACACCAGCAAGGCACCAGAACACCAGCATACCACCAGAACACCAGCATACCCCCAGAACACCAGCAAGGCACCAGAACACCAGCATACCACCAGAACACCAGCATACCACCAGAACACCAGCAAGGCACCAGAACACCAGCATACCACCAGAACACCAAGGCACCAGAACACCAGCATACCACCAGAACACCAGCAAGGCACCAGAACAGCAGCATACCACCAGAACACCAGCAAGGCACCAGAACACCAGCATACCACCAGAACACCAGCAAGGCACCAGAACACCAGCATACCACCAGAACACCAGCAAGGCACCAGAACACCAGCATACCACCAGAACACCAGCAAGGCACCAGAACACCAGCATACCACCAGAACACCAGCAAGGCACCAGAACACCAGCATACCACCAGAACACCAGCAAGGCACCAGAACACCAGCATACCACCAGAACACCAGCAAGGCACCAGAACACCAGCATACCACCAGAACACCAGCAAGGCACCAGAACACCAGCATACCACCAGAACACCAGCATGGCACCAGAACACCAGCATACCACCAGAACACCAGCAAGGCACCAGAACACCAGCATACCACCAGAACACCAGCATACCACCAGAACACCAGCATACCACCAGAACACCAGCATACCACCAGAACACCAGCATGGCACCAGAACACCAGCATGGCACCAGAACACCAGCAAGGCACCAGAACACCAGCAAGGCACCAGAACACCAGCATACCACCAGAACACCAGCATACCACCAGAACACCAGCATGGCACCAGAACACCAGCATACCACCAGAACACCAGCATACCACCAGAACACCAGCATACCACCAGAACACCAGCATGGCACCAGAACACCAGCATACCACCAGAACACCAGCAAGGCACCAGAACACCAGCATACCACCAGAACACCAGCAAGGCACCAGAACACCAGCATACCACCAGAACACCAGCATACCACCAGAACACCAGCAAGGCACCAGAACACCAGCATACCACCAGAACACCAGCATACCCCCAGAACACCAGCAAGGCACCAGAACACCAGCATACCACCAGAACACCAGCATACCACCAGAACACCAGCAAGGCACCAGAACACCAGCATACCACCAGAACACCAGCAAGGCACCAGAACACCAGCATACCACCAGAACACCAGCAAGGCACCAGAACAGCAGCATACCACCAGAACACCAGCAAGGCACCAGAACACCAGCATACCACCAGAACACCAGCAAGGCACCAGAACACCAGCATACCACCAGAACACCAGCAAGGCACCAGAACACCAGCATACCACCAGAACACCAGCAAGGCACCAGAACACCAGCATACCACCAGAACACCAGCAAGGCACCAGAACACCAGCATACCACCAGAACACCAGCAAGGCACCAGAACACCAGCATACCACCAGAACACCAGCAAGGCACCAGAACACCAGCATACCACCAGAACACCAGCAAGGCACCAGAACACCAGCATACCACCAGAACACCAGCAAGGCACCAGAACACCAGCATACCACCAGAACACCAGCAAGGCACCAGAACACCAGCATACCACCAGAACACCAGCATACCACCAGAACACCAGCATACCACCAGAACACCAGCATACCACCAGAACACCAGCATACCACCAGAACACCAGCATGGCACCAGAACACCAGCAAGGCACCAGAACACCAGCATGGCACCAGAACACCAGCATACCACCAGAACACCAGCATGGCACCAGAACACCAGCATGGCACCAGAACACCAGCAAGGCACCAGAACACCAGCATGGCACCAGAACACCAGCATACCACCAGAACACCAGCATGGCACCAGAACACCAGCATACCACCAGAACACCAGCAAGGCACCAGAACACCAGCATGGCACCAGAACACCAGCATACCACCAGAACACCAGCATGGCACCAGAACACCAGCATGGCACCAGAACACCAGCATGGCACCAGAACACCAGCATACCACCAGAACACCAGCATGGCACCAGAACACCAGCATGGCACCAGAACACCAGCATACCACCAGAACACCAGCATGGCACCAGAACACCAGCATGGCACCAGAACACCAGCATGGCACCAGAACACCAGCATGGCACCAGAACACCAGCATGGCACCAGAACACCAGCATGGCACCAGAACACCAGCATGGCACCAGAACACCAGCATGGCACCAGAACACCAGCATGGCACTATTCTCCACTATGTATTGTGTACATATTAACTTTAAGTCACTAATTATATATTTAATTTTCATTTCATTACTTCATTTAGGATTAATTTCATGTTTAAGCGTTTAATATTCTTTACTAGTTTTATATATTAATAAAATTCCTTAATCATTGATTTTTCTTTTTATATCCAAAACGAGGAACCAGTCTTATCAAATTCTCTTTGAGGGGCTGATAGGGGCTGATAGGGCAGATAGGGCTACTGAACATACACAGCCCCCAAACACCCTCGAGATATAATCAATAGACGTTTACAGGTATATATGCCTTATACCGGGACAATTTTTTATAGACATTCCTACCTGAACGAGAAAGTATTTTCCTGGCTGTTAGCGAGAATCTACTGCACTTCCTTTGGTCGGGAGATCCTGAGCTCAAGTGGAGGAATCGTGATCACAGAAATGCATTAAGATTAGAAGCCAGATTTGCAGGACTCTCTGGGATATTTCTGGCGTCTTCGTTTTGATGTTTTTGGCTTAATTTATTGCTGATTTAGCTAATTAAAAATTAGTATGATGGTATCTTTCTGCGTTTAAGTTTTATTGAAAATTATTTTGGTTCTGGCTTGAGTATTAGTCAATAATTTTAGTTCTGGCTTGAGTATTAGTCAATAATTTTAGTTCTGGCTTGAGTATTAGTCAATAATTTTAGTTCTGGCTTGAGAATTAGTCAATAATTTTAGTTCTGGCTTGAGTATTAGTCAATTTTAGTTCTGGCTTGAGTATTAGTCAATAATTTTAGTTCTGGCTTGAGTATTAGTCAATAATTTTAGTTCTGGCTTGAGTATTAGTCAATAATTTTAGTTCTGGCTTGAGAATTAGTCAATAATTTTAGTTCTGGCTTGAGTATTAGTCAATTTTAGTTCTGGCTTGAGTATTAATCAATAATTTTAGCTCTGGCTTGAGTATTAGTCAATAATTTTAGTTCTGGCTTGAGTATTAGTCAATAATTTTAGTTCTGGCTTGAGTATTAGTCAATAATTTTAGTTCTGGCTTGAGTATTAGTCAATTTTAGTTCTGGCTTGAGTATTAGTCAATAATTTTAGTTCTGGCTTGAGTATTAGTCAATAATTTTAGTTCTGGCTTGAGTATTAGTCAGTTTACCTGGAGATTTACCTGGAGAGAGTTCCGGGGGTCAACGCCCCCGCGGCCCGGTCTGTGACCAGGCCTCCTGGCCTGGTTGCATAATTACTCTAATTAGGTAAAAGGACACAAGCGCGACCACTGCGACATTTTACCGTGACAATGTTTCGCTCTCCAGGAACTTCGTCAATAAAATGTCGCATTAGTTGCACTTTTGGCCTTTTACCTATTATATTGTAGGTAATTTTCTCTACATTATAATTATTCTCGTTAAAAGATGATGGTCTCATTGGCCAAACTAATTGACCACAGAGAGCAAACTAAATGGCCATATAGGTCAAACTAAATGGCCATATAAGCCAAACTAAATGGTCACATAGACCAAACTAAATGGCCACAGACCAAACTAAATGGTCATATAGGCCAAACTAAGTGGTCATATAGGTCAAACTAAATGGTCACATAGGCCAAACTAAATGGTCACATAGGCCAAAGTAAATGGCTATATAGGCCAAAGTAAATAGCCTCATAAGTCAAGCAAAATAAGTGTCTTGAAGGAGGAGGTATGAAGGAAGAGGCCACCTCTCTCTCTCTCTCTATCTCTCTCTATCTCTCTATCTCTATCTCTCTATCTCTCTCTATCTCTCTCTCGCGTCATTTGCTTTTCTTTCACTTTTTCTATTTTCTTTTTTTATGTCTTTCGTCCCGTTTCGTTTTCTTTCTTTTTTCACCTCTGGTTTTCCTCTTTCATTTCGATTTATCAATTTCTCTCCTTTTGTACAGTTCATTCTTTTTTCATTTACTTCTTTCAGTTTATCTACTTCCTTCAGCTCATCCACTTCCTTCATCCCGTGTTATCTACTTCCTTCAGCTCATCCACTTCCTTCATCCCGTGTTATCTACTTCCTTCAGCTCATCCACTTCCTTCATCCCGTGTTATCTACTTCATCCCGTGTTATCTACTTCCTTCATCTCGTGTTATCCACTTTCTACTTCATCTCGTCTCATCTACTTCCATCAACTCATTTAATCTACTTATTTCATCTCATTTCATTCACTCCATTCATTTCCCATCTACTTCCTTCACTTCGCACTATCTATTAATTCCGTCACATCTTAACCACCAAAAACTGCAAAAAATAAATTCTCGAAATTCTGCAGAATTTTAGGAGAATTAGGCCCAAGAGAATTTACAGATATTGAGAATAAATGTTGAGAGTTTGACTGTGGAATGAATGGATGGGAAAAGTCTCATTACTTGGAATTTAGTGGCTCATTCATTTATAAGAATGAGGAGAGAGAAAGTGAGAGAGATGGGCCATTTGGAGCATTGTTAGTTAAGGCTGTGGAGGGATATTGTGGTTGTTGTTGTGGTGGTGGTGGTTAGTGGTAGTTAGTGGTGGCTGTGGAATGGTGGTGGTGGTTTGTAGTAGTGGTGGTTGGTGGTAGTGGTGGTGGGGGTTAGTGGTATTGGTGGTAGGGGTTAGTGGTATTGGTGGTAGGGGTTAGTGGTATTGGTGGTAGGGGTTAGTGGTATTGGTGGTAGGGGTTAGTGGTATTGGTGGTAGGGGTTAGTGGTATTGGTGGTAGGGGTTAGTGGTAGAGGTGGGGGTTAGTGGTAGTGTAGGCAGTATTGTGGTGACAGTTGTCTGGTGTTGCTGTGATGACAGTTGTCTGGTGTTGCTGTAATGGTAGTTGTCTGGTGTTGCTGTGATGGTAGTTGTCTGGTGTTACTGTGATGGTAGTTGTCTGGTGTTGCTGTGATGGCAGTTGTCTGGTGTTGCAGTGATGGCAGTTGTCTGGTGTTGCTGTGATGGTAGTTGTCTGGTGTTGCTGTGATGGCAGTTGTCTGGTGTTGCTGTGATGGCAGTTGTCTGATGTTGTGATGACAGTTGTCTGGTGTTGCTGTGATGGCAGTTGTCTGGTGTTGCTGTGATGGCAGTTGTCTAGTGTTGTTGTGATGGCAGTTGTCTGGTGTTGTGATGACAGTTGTCTGGTGTTGTTGTGATGACAGTTGTCTAGTGTAGTTGTGATGGCAGTTGTCTAGTGTTGTTGTGATGGCAGTTGTCTGGTGTTGTGATGACAGTTGTCTAGTGTTGTTGTGATGACAGTTGTCTAGTGTAGTTGTGATGGCAGTTGTCTAGTGTTGTTGTGATGGCAGTTGTCTGGTGTTGTGATGACAGTTGTCTGGTGTTGCTGTGATCGCAGTTGTCTGGTGTTGCTGTGATGGCAGTTGTCTGGTGTTGCTGTGATGGCAGTTGTCTGGTGTTGTGATGACAGTTGTCTGGTGTTGCTGTGATGGCAGTTGTCTGGTGTTGCTGTGATGGCAGTTGTCTGGTGTTGTGATGGCAGTTGTCTGGTGTTGCTGTGATGGCAGTTGTCTGGTGTTGCTGTGATGACAGTTGTCTGGTGTTGCTGTGATGACAGTTGTCTAGTGTTGTTGTGATGGCAGTTGTCTGGTGTTGTGATGGCAGTTGTCTGGTGTTGTGATGACAGTTGTCTAGTGTTGTTGTGATGGCAGTTGTCTGGTGTTGCTGTGATGGCAGTTGTCTGGTGTTGCTGTGATGGCAGTTGTCTGGTGTTGCGGCGATGGCAGTTGTCTGGTGTTGCGGCGATGGCAGTTGTCTGGTGTTGCTGTGATGGCAGTTGTCTGGTGTTGCGGCGATGGCAGTTGTCTGGTGTTGCTGTGATGGCAGTTGTCTGGTGTTGCGGCGATGGCAGTTGTCTGGTGTTGCTGTGATGGCAGTTGTCTGGTGTTGCTGCGATGGCAGTTGTCTGGTGTTGCGGCGATGGCAGTTGTCTGGTGTTGCGGCGATGGCAGTTGTCTGGTGTTGCTGTGATGGCAGTTGTCTGGTGTTGCGGCGATGGCAGTTGTCTGGTGTTGCTGTGATGGCAGTTGTCTGGTGTTGCTGTGATGGCAGTTGTCTGGTGTTGCGGCGATGGCAGTTGTCTGGTGTTGCGGCGATGGCAGTTGTCTGGTGTTGCGGCGATGGCAGTTGTCTGGTGTTGCGGCGATGGCAGTTGTCTGGTGTTGCGGCGATGGCAGTTGTCTGGTGTTGCGGCGATGGCAGTTGTCTGGTGTTGCGGCGATGGCAGTTGTCTGGTGTTGCTGTGATGGCAGTTGTCTGGTGTTGCGGCGATGGCAGTTGTCTGGTGTTGCTGTGATGACAGTTGTCTGGTGTTGCGGCGATGGCAGTTGTCTGGTGTTGCTGTGATGGCAGTTGTCTGGTGTTGCGGCGATGGCAGTTGTCTGGTGTTGCTGTGATGGCAGTTGTCTGGTGTTGCTGTGATGGCAGTTGTCTGGTGTTGCGGCGATGGCAGTTGTCTGGTGTTGCGGCGATGGCAGTTGTCTGGTGTTGCTGTGATGGCAGTTGTCTGGTGTTGCTGTGATGGCAGTTGTCTGGTGTTGCGGCGATGGCAGTTGTCTGGTGTTGCTGTGATGGCAGTTGTCTGGTGTTGCGGCGATGGCAGTTGTCTGGTGTTGCGGCGATGGCAGTTGTCTGGTGTTGCGGCGATGGCAGTTGTCTGGTGTTGCTGTGATGGCAGTTGTCTGGTGTTGCTGTGATGGCAGTTGTCTGGTGTTGCTGTGATGGCAGTTGTCTGGTGTTGCTGTGATGGCAGTTGTCTGGTGTTGCTGTGATGGCAGTTGTCTGGTGTTGCTGTGATGGTAGTTGTCTGGTGTTGCTGTGATGACAGTTGTCTGGTGTTGCTGTGATGACAGTTGTCTGGTGTTGCTGTGATGACAGTTGTCTGGTGTTGCTGTGATGACAGTTGTCTGGTGTTGCTGTGATGACAGTTGTCTGGTGTTGCTGTGATGACAGTTGTCTGGTGTTGCTGTGATGACAGTTGTCTGGTGTTGCTGTGATGACAGTTGTCTGGTGTTGCTGTGATGGCAGTTGTCTGGTGTTGCTGTGATGGTAGTTGTCTGGTGTTGCTGTGATGGCAGTTGTCTGGTGTTGCTGTGATGGCAGTTGTCTGGTGTTGCTGTGATGGCAGTTGTCTGGTGTTGCTGTGATGGCAGTTGTCTGGTGTTGCTGTGATGGCAGTTGTCTGGTGTTGCTGTGATGGCAGTTGTCTGGTGTTGCTGTGATGACAGTTGCTAGTCTTGCTGTGATGACAGTTGTCTGGTGTTTCTGTTCGTATAAACATCCTGATGTTGACGAGAGCTGTGTAATGTTACTGATGTTGTAAAAATGTAAACACACGGACACACAGCTCCTGCGCATTTCATATAAGTACACAGTGTACTTACGAACGAAAATTTACCCCAAGTGAAGACTGTAAACTACGAACAAGTCGGTAAACTTTACGAAACGAGGCTCAAGTTTTGGTACCAGTCATTTTAAGTGCTAATTTGGACGTTCCACACTTGTTTGATCCATATCTTCTGCGCACTAGTAATTACTAGTCATTACTAGACATTACTAGTCATTACTAGACATTACTAGTCATTACTAGACATTTTAGCAAATGTTTACATATAATAAGGTGAAAGAAAATTCCTAAAAACTAGCTCAAAATAAGAGCTAGTATCGAATAAGGTAAGCTGTGAGAAACTACAATGTTCCCATATCGTCTTAATAATAATAATATTGAGAGAGAGAATAAGTATTTGCTTGAAAATTACTCATAAGCGCTACAATTTCATGGATCAGTTTATCAGTTAATATTATTATTATTATAATCAAAAAGAAGCGCTAAGCCACAAGGGCTATACAGCTTATCAGTTAATAAATGTCCTGAAATGGGCACAAGGCTTCTTTTGCATCACAAATGGCAGACAACGAGGGACGCCATCTTTGTTATGATTAATTTCTCTCTCGTTCTTATTGTAGCAGTCGTAAGTTGTCCCTCTCACCTCTAAGATAAGACTAAGGGAAATGGATATGAAGTCTCAGTATCGTACTTGGAACAAAACCAGATCATGAAACTGATATGTCATAATTTGACTGAGTTCTGAAGTAGTGGAGTCCGTCTGTTGATACAGAAGAGTGAGTACTGTAATCTGTAATACCACAGTACTGCACTGTTAAATAATATTTTAGTATTGTACGTGATTAACAGAAATTTTGCTAACATTTTCGTGGTGGAGAGATGACTGATGGTGTCTCAGAATAATGTTGTGGTTGATAATGGTGTCTCAGAATAATGTTGTGGTTGATAATGGTGTCTCAGAATAATGTTGTGGTTGATAATGGCGTCTCAGAATAATGTTGTGGTTGATAATGGCGTCTCAGAATAATGTTGTGGTTGATAATGGTGTCTCAGAATAATGTTGTGGTTGATAATGGTGTCTCAGAATAATGTTGTGGTTGATAATGGTGTCTCAGAATAATGTTGTGGTTGATAATGGTGTCTCAGAATAATGTTGTGGTTGATAATGGCGTCTCAGAATAATGTTGTGGTTGATAATGGTGTCTCAGAATAATGTTGTGGTTGATAATGGTGTCTCAGAATAATGTTGTGGTTGATAATGGTGTCTCAGAATAATGTTGTGGTTGATAATGGTGTCTCAGAATAATGTTGTGGTTGATAATGGTGTCTCAGAATAATGTTGTGGTTGATAATGGTGTCTCAGAATAATATTGTGGTTGATAATGGTGTCTCAGAATAATGGTGTGATTGATAATGGTGTCTCAGAATAATGTTGTGGTTGATAATGGTGTCTCAGAATAATGTTGTGGTTGATAATGGTGTCTCAGAATAATGTTGTGGTTGATAATGGTGTCTCAGAATAATGTTGTGGTTGATAATGGTGTCTCAGAATAATGTTGTGGTTGATAATGGTGTCTCAGAATAATGTTGTGATTGATAATGGTGTCTCAGAATAATGGTGTGATTGATAATGGTGTCTCAGAACAATGTTGTGGTTGATAATGGTGTCTCAGAACAATGTTGTGGTTGATAATGGTGTCTCAGAATAATGTTGTGGTTGATAATGGTGTCTCAGAATAATGTTGTGGTTGATAATGGTGTCTCAGAATAATGTTGTGGTTGATAATGGTGTCTCAGAATAATGTTGTGGTTGATAATGGTGTCTCAGAATAATGTTGTGGTTGATAATGGTGTCTCAGAATAATGTTGTGGTTGATAATGGTGTCTCAGAATAATGTTGTGGTTGATAATGGTGTCTCAGAATAATGGTGTGATTGATAATGGTGTCTCAGAATAATGGTGTCTCAGAATAATGTTGTGGTTGATAATGGTGTCTCAGAATAATGGTGTGGTTGATAATGGTGTCTCAGAATGATGTTGTGATTGATAATAGTGTCTCAGAATAATGGTGTGGTTGATAATGGTGTCTCAGAATAATGTTGTGGTTGATAATGGTGTCTCAGAATAATGGTGTGGTTGATAATGGTGTCTCAGAATAATGTTGTGGTTGATAATGGTGTCTCAGAATAATGTTGTGGTTGATAATGGTGTCTCAGAATAATGTTGTGGTTGATAATGGTGTCTCAGAATAATGTTGTGGTTGATAATGGTGTCTCAGAATAATGTTGTGGTTGATAATGGTGTCTCAGAATAATGGTGTGGTTGATAATGGTGTCTCAGAATAATACTGTCGTTGATAATGGTGTCTCAGAATAATGTTGTGGTTGATAATGGTGTCTCAGAATAATACTGTCGTTGATAATGGTGTCTCAGAATAATGTTGTGGTTGACAAAGGTGTCTCAGAATAATACTGTCGTTGATAATGGTGTCTCAGAATAATGTTGGGGTTGATAATGGTCTCAGAATAAAACTTGTTAAATCTGAGTATAGATAATACAAACTGACGATGTTTCGGTCCGTTTAGGAGCAATATGAAGTTAAGCTTGAGAACGACAGGACGAAAACGAGAGGAGTTTCGACCCACTCTGAGTTTTCGTACCTTGGTATACATTACCTACAAGAATTAGAAACATGTATAACATTTGGGTATCTTTATCTGTAGACTTTTAATCAAGAAATGACTTTACTGTATTGATAAAAACACTGACTGGAGAAACGTCTACAAATTATGATACCCAGATGTTCCACACGTTTTAATCAGGACGTAACTTAAGGAGGGTTACTAAGCCCCAAATTAGGTGAGGGTGAAGGGAGGTAAGATGTGTGTGTGTGTGTGTGTGTGTACTCACCTATTTGTACTCACCTATTTGTGGTTGCAGGGGTCGAGTCCTAGCTCCTGGCCCCGCCTCTTCACCGGTTGCTGTTTGTGTGTGTGTGTGTGTGTGTGTGTGTGTGTGTGTGTGTGTGTATATACAGTGAAATGTCAGTCCGGTACGTACCTGGCTGCAGCCATCAGATCTTCGAGGGTGTGGAGGCGGGGGCTCAGGACGTGGGATGTGTCTGGCAGAGATAGCTGGTGTCTGATGGGCGGATGAGGATAAGTGTTAGCAGTTCCCTCCACCTCCGTCAGGTTCACCCAACTCCCGCACCTAACAAGGATGATAGGAATTAACAAACACCTCCACCTTTGCCGGGTTAATTAAACCACTTCCGCTCCACAACCACCATCCACCACCACTACCAACAACAGCAATAACCACAACCACAAGGAGGCTGGATCCGAGCTTATGTCATCACCAATGACTATGTAAAAGCGCCTTGCAAAGCATTTAGTATCACAACGATGCTTCTTGATCCCTTTCCTTTAATAAAACTTGTTTACATTCCCTTCATCAAGCGTTGTATAACCCTCAACTAGCTCAGTTTTCCTTGAAAATGCTACTACTGCTGCTACGACTACTGCTACGACTACTACTATTATTACTACTATTACGACTACTGCTGCTGCTACTACTACTATTATTATTACAACTACTACTACTGTTAATAATAATAATAATAATGGAATCTAAACTGGCTTGCTTTACTCACAACAGAGTAATGGTAATGGAGGTGTTGATGGTGGCATCACTGCTGGAAATTTACATTTATTTTTATTTATGAGGGTTTCTGTACCCGTGTGAGGCATTCAACTTAATGAATAGTGGAGGTTCTAGTTTCATGCGTCTTCTAGAACAAGGAATGGTGGAGAACCCAGTTTCGTGTGTCTTACAGAGCAATTAATGGTGGAGAACCCAGTTTCGTGTGTCTTCTAGAGCAAGGAATGATGGAGAACCCAGTTTCGTGTGTCTTCTAGAGCAAGTAATGGCGGAGAACCCAGTTTCGTGTGTCTTACAGAGCAATTAATGGCGGAGAATCCAGTTTCGTATGTCTTACAGAGCAATTAATGGCGGAGAATCCAGTTTCGTGTGTCTTCTAGAGCAAGGAATGATGGAGAACCCAGTTTCGTGTGTCTTCTAGAGCAAGTAATGGCGGAGAACCCAGTTTCGTGTGTCTTACAGAGCAATTAATGGCGGAGAATCCAGTTTCGTGTGTCTTACAGAGCAATTAATGGCGGAGAATCCAGTTTCGTGTGTCTTCTAGAGCAAGGAATGGCGGAGAACCCAGTTTCGTGTGTCTTCTAGAGCAAGTAATGGCGGAGAACCCAGTTTCGTGTGTCTTCTAGAGAAAGGTGAAGACAATTTAATAACATAGATTTATATTTTTAATATATTTCACATGAAATTAAGTAAAAGATTCACTTGATTTTCATTGGTCTTTTCCATATGTCTAACACATTCTTCTCCCATCCCTCCTTCCCTACCATGTCCAGAGAACGCTACCAGCAGCCATATCCAAGCTGCTGGTAGTCTGGATAGGGCTGCTGGTAGCCATATTCAACCTACACCCACGGCAACCATGTCTAACCCACAGTACCAGCAACTACATTCAACCTACACCACCAGCAACCATGTAGAACCCACACCACCAGCAACCATGTCAAGGTCTTACCTCACCCAAATCCAGGCCTCACCTCCCCACACCACCACTTCATACACACATACACCTCACCACAACCTCAACATCCAACCTCATCTTTATGCAAATGTTCTCGTTGCTCCAGAATAATTTAATACGAAAATGGCGTGTGTACATCCCTTAGTCGGAGCGACTCTCACGTTCTCCATCCTTTCAAAATAATGATAAGGAAAATAATAATAATAATAATAATAATAATAATAATAATAATAATAACAATGTACTTTGCATCCTGTGCGTGTTTATTTCTCCGGAAAGAGATATTTCAGTACATGTACCCCTTTCTGAGTACTAACACTCTCTCTCAGTACCACCACTCCTCTTATCCTACTCCCCTCTCCCTCTCACCCCTCTCAGCACTCCCACTCCCTTTCTCTCAGTATTCTTCCCTACTCCAAAACTCCATCATGATAGTTAGGTCACATTACACAAATAACCGGCACATGGAATACTTCGAGACCGTTCTTCTTCCTATTATTGATGTGCGACCTTCACTCTGGCTCCGCTATGTTGATGACATCTTTGCTCTGTAGCTTCATAACTAGTCTCTTCAACCATATCTTGATGTCCTTAATAATCTTGCCCCTTCCATTAAGTTTAAAGCTGAATGGAAATCTAATTCCTTGCTTCCTTGATGTCCATGTCCACCGCTCAGATACAGGTTTTGCCCTTTTCCGTGTGCCGCAAACCTATGCACAGTGTCATGTACATTCACTACTTTTCTTATCATGCTTTCTCTGTCAAGAAAAGTGTACTTATCTCCCTCTTTCTTCGTGCTCTCCGCATTTGTGATCCTCAGTTGCTTGAATCAGAAATTTCCACTCTTCGTAATTCATTTTCCCGTCTTGGCTACCCTTCCCATTTCATAGATTCTGACTTGTCACGTGCTACACGTAGTTTCTTATCTCCCAAACTCTCTACTCCTGGTAACTCTTCTGTCCTCTGCCTTCTCAACATTTCCGATCTTTCTAATCTCAACCTCTCTCTCTGTTCCTTAGACATCAAACTTACTCTTTAACAGACTAACACTCTACGCACTAATCTAGTTCATTCCTCTCCTCCCTCTATAGATGCTCCTGGTGTCTACTCTATTTCTTGTTCCTCCTGTCCTCTTCAGTACGTTGGAGAAACTGGCCGATCTTTTTCTGACAGACTGAGAGAGCACGAAAGTAGTGTTAGGTTTGCCGACACAATGCTCTTTTATGTCATATGAGAGATTACAGTCATCTTATTGACTGGTCTTCTGCTAAAACCGTCTTCCCTACTTCTACCTTTCACAGTCGCCGTCTGGTTGAATTCTCCCTTATACACAACTTTCCTTGTATGAATCCTTGTCCTGGCTTTGTAGATGCCTTCCTTTCCCATTACACAGTAAAATGCTCCGTGATTTAACCTGATTTTTTTCCTTCCCCCTTTCTCCTTTCCTCTTTCCTCTTTCTCTTTTGGGTTTTCTTCTGCCTTGGGTATTTGTCCTTTATTATTTTTCCCTCCTACCCTTTGCAGTGCTCCTCTTAATATTCGACTGTCTCCACTACCACTATTACTACTACTACTACCTCTACCACTACCTCTATTCCTCCTTTCCTACTACTTCTCCTGTCCCGTCCCTGTCTGCTGGCCTATATATACTCCCTCCTTCTCTCCGTTTTGTTAGTGTGACTTTGTAAATGGTCCAAGTCGGACCTACACGTCGTCGTAAGCTCCTCCCTCCTATGTGCAGGTTATTTGTTATTGTTCCAGTCACGGTATTGTGTCTTTTGGTGCTATTTAAGTCACACGTCAGCTGAAGATTGACATATCAGGTCACGTATAAGGAAATTCTAAGCATCTTCAAAGTTAATGTGTTTTATTTATGATAATGGTCTCAGATAACGAGAGAATGCTTATTCAGTTTGACTTTAAAACTTCTTAGTGGAAGTTTAGAATTGGTTCTGGGTTGACAGTTCTCAAATTTGCCATTTTTCTTATTGAACTCAGTACATCTAGTATCGCCATTTTGATAATTTGTAAGTGAGCCATTGTGATAATTATGGGCCTGGCTGGGCCTTTTTTTTTTTACCTAACATGTGATCTGACAATTTTCTGGCATATAAGACGCGCTTTTCCCCCAAAAATCTTGAAAAGTCAGCCTGCGCCTTATATGCTCAAGGGTAGACTCTGGGTTTACACTTCAGCAGTTTACTAATGTTACAATTATTTTGAAAAAACCTATAAACACTACATACTTGTGCTCCTTATATGCCGGAAAATACGGTAACTAATAACCTCAAAACTAGTGTGAAATATATCTCTTATACTCAATGAGGTATCGAACCCCTCTGGCTGGATGTAGGTCACATCTCAGCTACATAAAACTTCTGTGAGTTTATTGATTTTGTGAACTGATAATGTGAGACATCACGGGAGAGCTCAAAATAGATGTCAGTTTTATATTTTTTTAAAATAAGCATTATTTATTCCTTGAAAAAACTCGCATCTTATTAAAAGAGATGATAATATATCGTGGTTTTAAGATATGCGGATTTATACATATTAGTTTATTAATATTTCAGAGTTTATTAACATAGTTAATAAGCTCTGAAATGTTGAATTATCTGCGATTATACTCCATTTTAAAATATTACATATTTCTTGTGATCTCGTTGTGGATATACAGAAAAACAGACATATTAATGTGTGCGTGAAGGCTTGTTTGGTAAGTACGTTGGACAGTGAACGATCGTCATGGGGACTATTCTACCACAAGGTGAAAGCACCCCTTGCTGCTAGCACCCCTGCTGCTAGTATCCGTGCTGCTAGCACCCCTGCTGCTAGCATCCCTGCTGGTAGCACCCCCTGCTGCAGCACCCGTGCTAGCACCTCTGTTGGTAGCACCCCTGCTGGTAGAACCCTCCTGCTGCTAGCACCCCTGCTGCTAGCACCCCCCTGCTAGTAGCACCTCTGCTGGTAGCACCCTTCTGCTGTTAGCACCCTTGCTGCTAGCACCCCTGCTGATAGCATCCCTGCTTCATCACTCCCTGCTGCTAGCACCCCCTGTTTCTATCACCCCTGCTGGTAGAACCCTCTTGCTGCTAGCATTCCCTGCTGCTAGCACCGCTACTGCTAGCACCCCCTGCTGCTAGCACCATTGCTGCTAGAACCATCCTGCTGCCAGCACTCACCTGTAGCGCCTGCCGGAGGGCTGAGAGAAGCTGGTCTCAATATACGAAGACTCTTCCTCAGCGGGTGAAGACTCTGCCGGCGCCTCTCCTTCACTCGATTGTCCGCTGCCCGAACTGTGAGAACGAGAGAGATAGAGAAAGAGAGAGAAAGGAGGTAGGTGTGAAAAAGGAAAATATATGCGTACATATATCCATCTATATCTATTTATATACAAATATATATATATATATATATATATATATATATATATATATATATATATATATATATATATATACTGTAGGGGAAGTGCTTCTATTTTCTACCGTTTTAAATAAATTAATTTTGTTATGTAAGAACATCAGGTTTAAATAAATGAATGAAGCTTTAACCAATTAATTTTTAGCAAATTTTCTATATATTATTATTATTGTGCAGATTTTGAGAAGATTCATTTTTGTCCAGCTTGTAATAAAATATTTTTTAAGAGTATTACCAAGAGTATTATCTGGGTGTGTGTGTGTGTGTGTGTGTGTGTGTGTGTGTGTGTGTGTGTGTGTGTGTGTGTGTGTGTGTGTGTGTGTGTGAGAGAGAGAGAGAGAGAGAGAGAGAGAGAGAGAGAGAGAGGGGCATGAGTCTTTGCTCGCTTGCGTGTGTATATACGGGCTACGTACTTACACTTGGGTAAGTGTACATTAGCTAATGCCTTGGACCCACTAAGCCAAAGTAAGAGCAGGTGATGCACCACTTTCACCATTACCATGACTCACCTCCTGGGCATGGTGCAGTAAGCTGGGTTCAGTAGCTGTAGCGGCGGTCGAGACTGCTGTTGCTGAAGCTGCGAGTTTTGCTCCTGCTGCTTGTATGGTAAATCTAAAAGGTCAGGATAATGGCCTCCGCTGCCCATGGACAACTGAGAACCTGCCTGACGTAGGAGGCTATCCTTACTGTCGAATTTGGTATCCTTCCACCTCAGTCTCTCCTCTATAGGTTGGAGAGGGGTGGCAGTAGTCTCTGACTTGGGGATCTCCACGTAAGAGACTGTACTAGGAGAGGTAGTTTTGCCGCTCACTACTTGCCCAGGCTTTGCCAGTCGTCTCTTCTCCTTGTCTGTGTACACGTTCGGTTTTTCTAATTCCTTGGTCGAAGGAAAGTCGTCGACAGAAGCGTCTCTCAACATCCACGACTTATCGGAATGTGTTGGCAACGGCGACGGCTCATCCAAGTCGTTCGTGGGCACAATGTGGTACTCCGCCAGCTTCGGATGAGAGTCGCTGGAGGTGCTTCCATGTTCTTGCGATGATTGCGGCGTCTCGTTTTTGTGCTCACTTTCTTGGCCTCGACGTCGCCGAAGGCGCTGACGTCGGCGGAAAAGTATGGCCAAAAGTAGAAGGAGAATTACGCAGATGATTGCAACGACACTCAACAGTCCGCCAGTTACGAAGACACGATCCATAGTTACCAGTCGTACCTCAGCGATCTCATTGGACACTTGAAGGGTCAGGTTGGCCTCGACAGTGCCAGCTTTGTTGTGAGCCACGCAGCGGTAGGTGCCTTGATCGTGTGGTGATGCACCCGAGATAGTCAAGTTGGACAAGCGAAATTCTCTGGTCTGAGACACCAGTTCTAGCATGCGGTACCGCTGGGAGTCGCTCCCGTTTTGAAGGGGACGGTCACCTATCAACCAGGTTATTGCTGCATCCACGTCATTCTCCAGGCGACATGATAGCGAGATATTTTCACCGTGAGCTGCCATAACTCTGGGCGCCACCGCTGTTATCTTTGGTTCACACACAAACTCGTCCAGGGTCAATGTCTGCCAAGAGTAACCTTGCAACCGTCCAGGAAACACACACATAGGCGGCTCCGAAAATGCTACATTGCGCTCTATCATCCACTGTCGTAGTGGACGAAGCTGACAGCCACAGTGCCAAGGGTTGCCATCCAGGTGTAATTCATGTATGGCCACCAGAGGAACTACCATTTCCGCGTGCAGTGTGTTCAACTTGTTCACCGATAGTTTGAGCACCTCCAGGCGAGTCAACCCGCGGAAAGCACGTTTGTGGATCAACTCGATCTGGTTGTGAGAAATATCCAAGCGCACCAAATCTGGTGTGGGTGTAAAAGATGCCTCAGGCAAAGACGTGATGATGTTATGAGCCAGACGCAACTCCCTTAGCCCTGATACATCACTGAGAGCCGCTGAGGGCACCAAGCGCAGCAGGTTGTGGCTCAGATCCAGCTCCACCAAGTTGGCCAGCATGTTAAAAGCGCCACCGTCCAGGTGTTTGAGGTTGCAGTAATTGAGCCAAACTTTCTGCAGGTTCACAAGACCTGTGTCGACGAAGGCATCACGAGGGAGAATCTGCAGATTGTTATTCTTTAGATCAAGCACTTGTGTAGAGGGATCCAACCCCCGCGGGATGTCGATGAATTCGGAATCTGGGCACGACACAGTTTCCTTCCCATCCCTCCACTTACACTCGCATACCTTAGGGCACGTGCTAGTTGCCCCACACACAGCCCACGCCCACAAAAATGCCCACACCCATGACCACAGAATAGTTCGTCGCAGCCTGGCTGTTCTCTCCAGGCTGTGGTGAGGCCTCCAGGAGTTCATTGTAAGGCCACCACAAACAAGGTGATTTATTGCACCCAGACCCAACCTAACTTAATATACTCAAACGATTTTCATTCTTAAACTATACTTTCTTGATATCTAAATCACGCTGAAAATTTTCTACTGATTATCAAAATATTTCATTACATGTATTACCAAAAAAAAAGTATTTATAAGTATATCTTAATTAAACCAATGAGATTAAAATATTACATTTAGTAAGTCTCTCTCAAAGGAAAATACAACTTTTCTGTGACTTCCGCTCGTCATCTGTAATCAAGATTCACACAGTCTTAAGAAAACGTCCCGAAGATGATTGAATAACACAGCGAGAAGCGTTAGATTATCCTCACAAGCTTATAATCGTCTCTTCCTGATCACTCATCATTAGTAATGTCAGATGAGTCACTCGTGAGGGATGTGTGAGGCTTGACTCCTAGATACAAGTAAGTGAGATGTTGGTTGCTTGTTCAGGCATTTTCTTCCTTGATTCGCCTGAGAGAGAATCTCTTGACCTCAATCATCCTCGTTGTTTGACACTGACTAGAGCTCCACATTCCATTCTCTTTTCAGCCTGAAAGCAAAAGAAAAGGCTTTAAATTTACGATTTTCTGATTACACCTACAAAATAAATTTGTAGGGAAAATAAAATAAAATAAATTATACCATGTATCAGACATAATTTATATATTTTTGAGTTTGTGTTTATTTATATTGGTGCCTCATGACACTGGCAGCGTCTTCTGACTCACCCACCAACAGGTGCGTTTGTGTAGTCATCATCAGCTGTGGAAATATTTACAAACATGTCTTTAGGCTTGCAGGAACTCATAATATATGTATATATAAACTGTTCTCCAGAGGGCTGAGGAAGGGTTGTTGAGGTGGTTCGGACATGTAGAGAGAATGGAGCGAAACAGAATGACTTCAAGAGTATATCAGTCTGTAGTGGAAGGAAGGTGGGGTAGGGGTCGGCCTAGGAAAGGTTGGAGGGGGTAAAGGAGGTTTTGTGTGCGAGGGGCTTGGACTTCCAGCAGGCATGCATGAGCGTGTTTGATAGGAGTGAATGGAGACAAATGGTTTTTAATACTTGACGTGCTGTTGGAGTGTGAGCAAAGCAACATTTATGAAGGGATTCAGGGAAACCGGCAGGCCGGACTTGAGTCCTGGAGATGGGAAGTACAGTGCCTGCACTCTGAAGGAGGGGTGTTAATGTTGCAGTTTAAAAACTGCAGTGTAAAGCACCCTTCTGGCAAGACAGTGATGGAGTGAATGATGGTGAAAGTTTTTCTTTTTCGGGCCACCCTGCCTTGGTGGGAATCGGCCAGTGTGATAATAAAAAAATAATAAAAAAATATATATATTATTTTATATATATATATATATATAATATATATATATATATATGTATATATATATATATATATATATATATATATATATATATATATATATGTCGTGCCGAATAGGCAGAATTTGCGATCTTGGCCTAAATAGCAACGTTCATCTTGCCATATAGGACAATTGAAAATTTGTGTATGCAATAATTTCGCCAATATCATTCTGAACCTAACGAGAAAAATATATTTCACTGTTTTTGTTTAGTTTTAAATTACTGTAAACAAATCTAAAATATATTTAATTGGCTTAGGCTAAAATAAATTGCTCTTGTTATAATAAGGTTAAGTAAGTTTTCTAAGATTCTTTTGGTGCAAAATTTAATTTTTTTACATTAACATTAATGAAAAAAATATATCTTCAAACGTATAAGAGAAAATTTTAGAAAGGGCTTAATTTTAAATGAGTTCTTGCTAATTGACCAGTTTTACATATTCGGCACGACATTATATATATATATATATATATATATATATATATATAATATATATATATATATATATATATAATATATATATATGCAAAACAACCACTCTGAAAGAATAGAGAAATTCCAAGCGCTTTCGTGACTACTCACATTATCAAGGAACTATGAAAGTAAAGCATCCAAGGAAGCTATATAAGGGGTCTGGCCAGCACCTCACTATCAGATCCCACAACGTCCGCGTCAGGTGTTTAACCGTTGTGGGATCTGATAGTGAGGTGTTGGCCAGACCTTATATAGCTTCCTTGGATGCTTTACTTTCATAGTTCCTTGATAATGTGATTAGTCACGAAAGCGCTTGGAATTTCTCTATTCTTTCAGAGTGGTTCTTTTGCACATATATATGAATATATATATATATATATGAATATGAATATATATATGAATATATATATATATATGAATATATATATAACACTGCGACTAGCCGGGGAACGAACCCGTGTTGTTTTAGCTCGCTTCATAGTGAGCGAAAATTCACGACGTTCTAACCTACTGGACCATACAATCCTAAAATAACAACGCACCCAGCAGAGCTAGGTGCTGTACCGTAATCCGAGGAAATACGATGGTGTGGGTGCCTCAGAGCTAATTTCATTCTACTCCCCGTTTGGTGTACTAGCCTCCACGAGCAGTAATATATATATATATATATATATTTGTTCATGTGTCACAGTTTTGATCGTTGAAAAGGCATTGTTCGTGTCTCAATTAATGAAAATTGCATATTCAGTGTTCATGTTTGTCACTGGTGAACACAGAATTCAAACTGTTCTGGTGTTACCATTTGGTGAACGGTGGGTGGGCGTTGGTCATGCCTACAACAAGCTAACATTGCACTGCTGAATATTGCTTCTGCAATACGTAATCTTTAGGCCCAGAAGCAACTAGCCATTATGAAATCTGTTTTATTTTCAGTATCGAGTTTTACCATTAGTGGTTTTGCCTTCTGTCGCTGGCTATCTTTCCACTCCTTTGTTATCTTTCTTTACAATTGCTATCCTTTCTTTCCCCCTAATATCTTTCCCTTTCTCTGATATCTTCGCTATCCACTGCTATTTTGTTTTTCCTCTTTCTTTTTTACCCTGGGATGTTCCCTTTCGCTTACCACATTTCCCTCATCTCTCTCTTTCTCTCTCCCTCTCTTTTCCTAGACTCTTTCCCTCCTTCCCTCAGGCTTCTGTATCTCTCAGCACAGTTGCAAGTTGAGTTGCAACACACACCAGAGAGGCAACTCCAGGATGAAGCTATCAGTACCTGCCAGTTAGCGCGATGATATGACGCTCTCACACACTGTTCCCTGGAGAAGCACACCCAAGGGAAACCCAGACTGTTGTGTGTCGAGTTTGTATTTCTGAAGTGGTGGTGGAGGAGAAGAAACAATGGAGGGGAAGGGGTAGTAACAGCAGCAGTGGTTCTGCAGACACAGCAATAGTGGAGGTGGAGGAGTAGAAACAGAGGAGGGCGAAGGAGCAGCAACAGAAGCAGTGGTTCTGTAGACACAGCAATAGTGGAGGTGGAGGAGTAGAAACAGAGGAGGGCGAAGGAGCAGCAACAGAAGCAGTGGTTCTGTAGACACAGCAATAGTGGAGGTGGAGGAGTAGAAACAGAGGAGGGCGAAGGAGCAGCAACAGAAGCAGTGGTTCTGTAGACACAGCAATAGTGGAGGTGGAGGAGTAGAAACAGAGGAGGGCGAAGGAGCAGCAACAGGAGCAGTGGTTCTGTAGACACAGCAATAGTGGAGGTAGAGTAGCCTCTCTCTCTCTCTCTCTCTCTCTCTCTCTCTCTGTGCAACAGTCCACAACATACTCGGTGTTCGTGTCCTGACAGTTGGCATGGTTCTCGGTTCACTGTGTTGTCAGATATTCAGTGAGCTCTATTTTGTCTTAGTCCAGTATGTTTCAGTCCATTCGTCTGCATGCACCAGCCCAGGTGATGTTGGTGCCTGTGTAGCCACACTACGTGTGTTTCCACCCAGACTGTCTGTGTTTCGCTAATACAGCGGGTTTTAGTTATACCCATTCTTATGGCATTTGATGAAACGTTTCATCCGTCCTGTTGGGCGAAACGTCTTCTCAGTAAAACGCCATAACCCTCGTATTGTGTTTCATTCACAACTATATTTCAATAATTTACGAAAAATCTTCAAATTTAATATATAAAGAAACTTAGCATATTCTGCAACCCAGTAAAATTGGGAGGAAATGTCGATAATTCTTGGATAATATTGTAATTCCTGTAAGTTATGTGAAAACTGCCACTTTTCCTTTTCATGCAAGTTATTGGCAATTGCAAAAGATATTGCTGCAATACACTACCGTGGCTGCCATCTCCCTGCTTTCTCTCTCTCTCTCTCTCTAGCTCTTTCTTTGTCTCCCTTTATCTATGTCTCTGTCTCTGTTTCAGTCTCTCTCTGTCTCAATTTCCCTCTCTCTCTCTCTCTCTGTCTCTATTTCTCTCTATTTCTCTCTCTCTCGCCACGGTAATTGCTTCCTATTGTACAATGAATTGGTTTTAGTTCTGGTACAATATTTTAATACTACAAAACACTTAACTCCAAAATCTCAATGGGAATTTATCCAAAAATTTCCATAATATGAATGCTGTAGCGTATATACGGACGCATTAAATAAATTCTCAACGAACTACGTTCGACAGCGCCTGATTCTGTATTAATTTTGGAAGTCCCCTTACGGAATTAGCCATTACTTGTGATTATAACATATTTCAAAATGAAGGTTGCTCAGTGTTGATCCCCTCGCCATAAGTTTAAACCCCATCCGTTCCGTGGTTTGTTTATAACAGTGTTATACAGCAGGTTAGGTTCCGGGTTACCACTATAATGCAACAACTGCTGTAAAGTGAATCATATCCTTTTTCTACTTTCAATAGTATATAAAATCCTGATAACATGTCTATATATGTTAAGTGAACAATAGAGCTAGGCCTAAAAAATGCATATACAGTGCATACATAACTTACCCTACACTATTTTCGTCTCTAGCTTATAGTGGGTAGCGAATATATTTAGTGTAGGAAGTCTGAATAAATTAAAAATGGGTATAATTGTAAACTGCTTCATTAGTAAAGTGCTGTAAAGTGAGGTGCTTTAAAGTGAAGTGCCGTAAAACGGGGTCTGCATGTATACTTGTATATGCAAAACAACCACTGTGAAAGAGTAGTGAAATTCCAAGCGCTTGTGTGACTACTCACATTGTCAAGGAACTACGGTGTTTTGCATAATTTAAAATCACCTGTTTACTGTGATCTTATTGCATACTTGTATATATAAAGTAAAAGGACACAAGTGGAAATAATGTGATATTTTATTGTGGCAACGTTTCACTCTCCAGGCTTGACAAAGCTCCTGGAGAACGAAACGTTGCCACAATAAAATGTCACAATAGTTGAACTTGTGTCCTTTTACTTTACATATTGTCGGTAATTCTACCAACATACATATATATATATATATATATATATATATATATATATATATATATATATATATATATATAATAACTATATATATATATATATTTATATATAATAACTATATATATATATATATTTATATATAATAACTATATATATATATATATTTATATATAATAACTATATATATATATATATATTTATATATAATAACTATATATATATATATATTTATATATAATAACTATATATATATTTATATATAATAACTATATATATATATATTTATATATAATAACTATATATATATATTATATATATAACTATATATATATATTATATATATAACTATATATATATATTATATATATAATATATATATAACTATATATATATATATATATATAATATATATATAACTATATATATATATATATATATATAATATATATATAACTATATATATATATATATATATATAATATATATATATATATATATATATATATATATATATATATATATATATATATATATAACTATCTCGATGCAAATATACTCATAGCTTATTTTAATTCCTATAGTAAGGATTAAAGTAGTCTTAACTGGTGGTAAATAGGTAGCACGCAGCTTTAATGATCCTCGTGTAGCCGATCAAATTTAATCCTCATTAACCAACCAATTAACCAAAGCAAATCCCATGATACCCATGCTACCCATCAGTGATGTAATGATTGGCTGTATATTAATTACACGACTGTTATCGGCTCTGAGGAGATAATGAGGGCAGAGGAAAGCTTTTAATGTGGCGACGCTTTGCTCTGCGGAGAGCTTTGTCAAGCTCTGCACACAGAAATGGCGTAGCATTGAACAAATTATCGAGAAATTAGCGATGAATTGCTCAAGCTTGCGGGTACAGTGTTCATCAAACTCATTATACGAAGCTTCTGCTTGAACCCCACTAGTTATCAAGCATTATTGATGCTTGAGATCCAATGGGTAGAACTGTTGTCAAGTAGGAGCAGAGGATATGATTACACTAACCTGCACGTAGAGAGGAGCTTACGACGACGTTGCGGTCCGACTTGGACCATTTACAAAGTCACACTAACAAAGAGGAGAGAAGGAAGGGGTATATATAGGCCAGCAGACAGGGACGATATTACAAAAAAAAAAAATGCTTTCTCTGAACCTTTGTGTTTGTTTCAATACCTGTAAATTTCTGTGAACTCTTCCTGAGGATACAAAATGATACTGATGAATAAGACACATGTTCAACACATGGATATCTTCATTGTCCAAACGTTTCGCCTGTAGAAGAGTCTTCTTCAGTCGAATACAGACGAATAAAAACACCGGAGACACTAATAGTAGTCTTAAGGTGATTAGGTAAGCATAAGACGAGCCTGGCCCAAAACCGGGCTCTGGGAGTAAAAATATTCTCGGAACTCATCAGTCTGCCGGATTTGAGAGGAGGGGATGTCAGTCCCGGCACTGAAACTTCTCCGTTAAACCTTCAGATGGCTTTTAGTATTTGCCGCATTTTCCGGCATATAAGACGCACAAAAGTATCATAACGGTAAATCAATAATAATGTTAATGGGTTAATTACCCAAATCCTTAACCCCAATCTTGAGCATATAAGGCGCAGGCTGATTTTCCAATACTCTGGGGAAAAAAGGTGCGCCTTATATGCCAGAAAATACGATAAATACTTTTTACATGATTATTCGACCTCCAAAAGTAGTTTATTTTTTTTCCATTCTTTTGTGACCAGGGACGAGCGTTTTTCCTGACATACACCGTCACTATTATCACATGATAATCACTGGTACAAAATACCGACACGATGGTAAACTAAACAAAAATTTGTGCCTTTGTGTTGATTTATTTCCACAATTATGACCTTATCTATTACAGGGGAATATTTTTCGACTGCTTTTAGGTGGTAAGATATCGGAAGAAACTACGTATATGGTTTTAACCGCTTAGATGTAAATTTTAAAGCTTCGTAATATAATCTAAGGAAAGAGGAAATTACTTGTACGTAAATGGTATAAATCACTGACAATATAAAGAATTATACACATAAATACCAAAAGGCACAATACCGTGACTGGAACAAAACACAAATAACTCGCACATAGGAGAGGCTCCCGATCACAACGTCCCGGTCCAACTTGGACCATTTACAAAGTCACACTTTTGTTAGTGTGACTTTGTAAATGGTCCCAGTCGGACTGAAACGTCGTCGTGAGCTCCTCTGTTCTACAGACACAAATATTGTACATGTGTCTAATTCACCAGAAAATCGTTTACGTAAAACAACAGAACTCATTTACAAACCAACAGGTATAAAGGGTAAGTAGAAAGGCTCAGGCAACAGGAAATCTCAGCCAAAGGAAAACGGCTCCTGTTTCCTGACGTGTAAAAAAAATTCCATTTTTCCCAGAGCATAAACACGTCTCATATATACCGTTTAATTCTCGCATTGACGTATACGTAAATGTGCAATGAATAATTCCCTGCCACTAGTTCGAATGCATATATAATTCCCGATGGATTTTCAGCCTTATTGCCAAGGGAAAACACGAATTAAACTCCCTGTATTTTCTAATTGTTTAATTTTTTTCCACTATTTTTAAGAATGAATTTAGTAAATAACAGTAGTGATTAAATCTGTTGATTCCTTTCAGCTGTTTAAACTCACGAGAGGAAACAGTAAACAGGAGATCCAAACAGTATACCGTCGACAGGGTAGTGTAGACGGTATACCGTAATCTGTATACCGCGATATGGGCACCGCAAATGAAATACCACGAACGGGATACCGCCAAAGGGATATCTTAAAGGGATACCGCCAAAGGGATATCTTAAAGGGATACCGCCAAAGGGATAATGCCATAGGGATGCCTCCAAAGGTATACCGTGGCCAGGATAGGAAGAGTATCCATTTCGTCTCAAAATTAACATTAAGAAAACCTATGACACTTTCATTAGTTTTAAGAAAATGTATTGACATTTGATTTAAATATATAAGTATACATTTGACTTAATAATAATAATAATAATAATAATAATAATAATAATAATAATACAGGGAATGGGAGGAATTCAGGCATAATTCCAGGAAGTAGAGCTATTTACTCTATTTCATTGGATCATCATTAGTTTTCTTTAAATTTGCGTGAGAGAGAGAGAGAGAGAGAGAGAGAGAGAGAGAGAGAGAGAGAGAGAGGACAGAAGTGTGGTAGTGGTGAGAGAAATTTAATTAAATCCATTTTAAACTGACTTTCAAAATGTATATACCCTGGTAGGATGTGAGGTGGGGGGGGGAGAATGTGTGGTGGTGGGGGGGGATGTGTATACTGGTATACTTACCTTCATATATCTTAGAATATCCAGCCATAATTACTGTATACAGTCGTATTGTGTTACGGACAGAGCCCGGGTCAACCTGTTATAATGCTTCACTTAAACAGAGATAAAGAACAGGTTTAACCATTAAAACAACACCGGTTGGTTTAAGTTAACTAATCACATTCGACAATCAGTGTTAACACTCTTACAGACTCATTAACAATAAGTCTGAAGAAACATCACTTCAAATCTTCTAGTTCCCTCGATTTTAATATATTTTAACACAACATTAAAACATATGGAAGAGTTCTTAGAGAAAACTCCAGCTATTCTCTTTTCCCGTTAGTTCTAATTACACATTTAATGGTTAGATCCATTCACTAGTCTTAGCGCTTGTCAAACACAGGGAACTCTTCAACCACCTCTCAGTCCCAGGGATATCTGTCCAAGTGGGCCGTCTAAAGTTCCTTGACTCTGTCAGTACCCACAGTCGGAGTCTAATGAACGAGACACTTCATCGACCAGAGGTGGGAATGAACTAATTCAGGTAAGGTTTCCTTGATTGACATCAACTCGGACTGAACGAGAGGTTGGGCGACTTAAACTGCTTCCTGGTGCTTAAGTTGTACCAGAAGTTAATATCGATAAAACATTTCCTACGAACTAACAGCTAATTAATTCATGGCTAGTTAATATAAAGCTGAGTACTTTCATTTTAGCTATTAATGATGATACTCATTAAAATAATATTAAGTGAAAAAGCCAGTTCAACTTATGTATATACATCGTCCCAGTTTGGGGACGAGTTTAGCGTTCCGTAGCTTGATCGTTGAAGCTCACACACTGAAGTCCGGGGAGGGGGGGTTGATCCCCGGTACGGGTGGAAACATTAGGAAATGTTTCCTTAAGACACCTGCTGTCCCTGTTCACCTAGCAGTAAAATAGGTACCTGGATGTTAGTCGACTGGTGTGGGTTGCATCCTGGGATAAAACTGGCTTAATTTACCCGAAATGCTGTGCATAACAAGGGGGCTTTCTATACAGTAGTATATCTTTAATGTCAGATGTGGTCTGTATACCTTGCACATGTACTTGTAGAAATAAAGATATTAGTATTAGTATTATTATCATTATTATCAAGATATCACATCTCTCTCTCTCTCTCTCTCTCTCTCTCTCTCTCTCTCTCTGCGAGACACCGCCTCTGCCGTACCACTCAACATGGTCATGCAACAATATATCCTAACATCAAACAGTTTCACCCAATAAACACTGCAACACTTAGACTTGCAATGAGCAGTTATGTGCACGACCAGCCGTGTCAGTTATCAACTCTGGAAACGACAATCTCTGTGAATGTCCAGTTGGCTGAACGACTGTGTGAATGGCCAAGTGTTTGAGCTACCAGTTGTGTTAACTCCCGAAAGGAGAATTTCTCTGAGCGACAAGCAGGATGAATGATCGTGTGAACAAACAGGTGTATGATCAGCCAAATATCACAAATCATACATCTTCGTATATAAACACATCAAAGCACACCGATGATATTACACATTCTTGCCTCAAAAGAACAAGTCACAATACCGGGACTGGAATAATACGACATTTCGATCCGACTTGAACCATTATCTAGTTACTGGAGAGTTTTGACCGAAACGTCGGTATAAATTTCAGTCTGCTATATGTGTTTTTTTGTGTAACTTTCTTGTCTAAGACCAATCTTATTTAAAACCATTTCTCTCTCTGTCTCTCTGTCTCTGTCTCTCTCTCTCTCTCTTTCTATCTCTCTCCTATTGTCTGTTATGAGTTCTTAAAGCTCATTACAGCTTACCACCCATTCCAAACTTTTGCAAAACTTGCTAAATTGGTCCTTGACTCGCCAGGTCATATGAATTTTCCCAAGCCAAAATTACAATACATCAAACTTTTATCTAAGTTCTGCTTACTTACATTCTTCACTAAGTCCTTTCCTTTCTTTCCAGAGCACTTTCATTTCCATTCACTATGTACCCCGAAGCTCGACTGCTGGCACACTCAGCTCACACACACTGATGTCCGGGGTCGATCCCCGGTGCTGGTGGAAACATTAGGACGAGTTTTCTTAAGATACCTACTGTCCATGTTCACCAATCGGTAAAATAGGTACCTGGGTGTTAATCGACCTAGTGGGGGTAGCATTCTGGGACAAAATTGGCCTCATTTCTACAAGTACTTGTAAAATAAAGATTATTATTATTATTATTATTATTATTATTATTATTATTATTATTATTATTATTATTATTATTATTATTTGTGTATGTCCTCCATACATTTTTCTTTGTGAAGGCCTCATATTTTTTTCTATAAATCTTTTTCTCTCGGACCTCCTTCCCCTTTCAACAGACACACATAACAAACTCTTTGCCAATCCTTGCCAATCATCCTCTGGGAGAAAATAATTCGGTTGGAGAGAGGAATTTTATAGCGACGTCTCGCTGAACGAGCACAACTAACCAATTCAATTCTTTCTATCCACTGCTTCAGCGTCCTGATTGATAGCCCCCATTCATCCATTCATGCGTTTCATACCATCACTATTGTGTTTCATACCTTCACTATTGTGTTTCATACCATCACTATTGTGTTTCATACCATCACTATTGTGTTTCATACCTTCACTACTGTGTTTCATACCATCACTATTGTGTTTCATACCATCACTATTGTGTTTCATACCTTCACTATTGTGTTTCATACCTTCACTATTGTGTTTCATACCTTCACTATTGTGTTTCATACCTTCACTATTGTGTTTCATACCTTCACTATTGTGTTTCATACCTTCACTATTGTGTTTCATACCATCACTATTGTGTTTCATACCTTCACTACTGTGTTTCATACCATC